>NC_079202.1:8103578-8289225 GCF_026745355.1 Beta vulgaris subsp. vulgaris | reverse complement strand
CTCGTGAATTCATACTTACATTAATCGAGTTTATTACTCTTCCATTATTTTATAAAGTGTATTTTTGGGAAAAAGGGTTTGAGTGAACTCTTGTAAGTGTGAGAAAGCTTTGAGTGAAGCAAGAGAAAGAGAAAGAGAAAGAGAAAGGAACTTCGAGTGAAGTTTGAGAGAAAACGTCAGTTGTTGGGAACTGTCGTTGGGAACTTGAGTTGAGTGACTTAAGTTGAGAATCGAGAGAAAAGTAATAGGTTGTGATCAGAGTTGTTTTGGCCTATTATAGTGGAAAGTTGTTTAAATCCCTTGTGGTCGAGGTTGTTTCTTCCTACTAGGCCTAGGAAGTTTTTCCTCGTAAAATCTCTCGTGTTCCCATTGTTTGTTCCCAAGTTTACTTTTAATTCCGCAAAAAGTAGAGCTTATTCTCTCACTATAATTCACCCCCCTCTTATAGTGCTCATATTATACAACACACATAATAGACTCCTTTTTCCAAAGTCCCTTACCACCATCACCCGCTCCTTTGCCGAATATCGTTTCAATACCCTTGACCTGATCAAAAACCTCAACACTAGTCAATGGCCTACGAGCAACCCCTTCCTCAACTGTTCCATCGAATGCCTTCTTCTTATTACGATAAGGATGGTCGCGTCGAAGGAACCTTCGGGTACGCATATAAACTTCTTTGTGACAAGAAGAATTGTATTTAGATTCTGTGTTGTCGATGCAAATCGGGCATGCTTTCGTCCCTTTGTTCTTGTACCCGGATAAGTTCACATAAGCAGGAAAGTCATTAAGAGTGTATAAAAGCATGGCACGCAATGTGAAAACCTCATTAGCATGTACATCATACACAGAAACTCCTTCATCCCACATTTTTCTCAAATCATCAACAAGTGGTTGGAGGTAGACATCTATGTCGTTTCTAGGCTGTTTGGCCTAAATAAGAATCGACAACATGATTACTGCGTTTCATGCAACAAGGAGGAATTGTATATAACTAGAAGAAACGACCATGTACTATGTTGAGAACTAAGATTACGAAATGGGTTCATCCCATCCGTACATAGGCCAAGCCTCAAATTTTTATCCTCGGCACCAAAGGTCTTATGTTGACGATTCATACATTTCTACTCAGGAGCATCAACCGGATGTTTGAGAAAATCGTCCTTTTTCCTTCTTTCTGCATGCCACCTTAAGTTCTTAGCCTCTTTCTTGATTGAAAACATGCGCTTGAATCGTGGTATAATCGGAAGATACCACATCACCTTTGCTGGAGGCCCTTTCTTATCACCAACCCCTGCGCGCCTATAACGCGACTTCCCACATCGAGGACACTCATCCATATCCGCATATTCATTTCGATATAGCACACAATTGTTTGGACAAGCATGTATCCTCTGGTACTCCAAACCGAAGGGACACATGAGTTTCTTCGCATAGTAGTTCGACTTGGGTAGTTCATGATCGTCCAGCAACATATCACCAAAGGCTTGCAACAAGGAAGTAAAAGCTGAGTCACTTATACCGGCTTTCGTCTTGATGTTAAAGAGTGTTATCATGGCCGTCAGCTTGGTGTACCTCGTACAAACGAGATACAACGATTTTCGAGATGCCTTGTCCATGCATTCAAAGATACGAGGCCGTTTCTCAGTATGATCATCCACCCCCTCCATCATCATCATCATCATCATCATCATCATCATCATCCTCAATATTCTCATATTCGTCCTTAAGCTTCTTATCATTGTCAATGACATCAAATTCACCTCTTTCATGCACATCGTTAACAATGGAATTCCCATCATCATATATACTCTCCTCACCGTGCCAAACCCATACATAGTAGTAGTCTTGCCTAAACCCACGACAAAAGATATGCTCCCTCAGCGACCCCATGTTACTAACCATCCCACATTGCCACAATCAACACAAGGACAATAAAAACCCTCAGTTCCAGTTGCAGCCTGATGACTTAATGTAGCATCACAAAATTCAAATACCCCATCCACGAATTCACTCGTGTCACGACTACCATATATCCATGCACGAATCATTTCAATCACACCTCTAATTACACACAAGCAACAAGTACCTCATGTCAATAACGAACATAACTACATGATAATAATTTATATTGAACGATATACATTCAATGAAATTAGGCATGCTTTCCAAGGGTCCTTATCACTCCAACCTAACCCATCCTTAGATGTCTAATCTCACTAGTGAATGTATGTCTTCTTTTCGATTCTACGGAAAATTTGGGAGCATTTCCCTACAGTTCTCCAAGTACATGATGTAGATATATAGTTACTTATATCTACAATGTACCAGAGAACAAAAGTAGGGAAATGACGAGCCAAGATTTTCCTCTATAGAATCGAAATAAAGACATACATTCACCACCTAAGTGAGATTAAACATCTAAGAACACTCCCAAACCGTATTCAAGACTTACTCCTAATGAATAAGTCTCGAACGAGTATCTAGGCATATGATATGATGATGTATATACATAGGTTTTTGAATAAAACAAAGCATTTTACATCTAATCTTAATTCAACGATACATATATACATAGTTGGACATATAAATCAATTTACTAATATATGAAATTAAAGAAAGTTAAATATGAGCGATAACATACCAATATCAAGGTTGTAAATAGGGAAATGGAACTCAACACTCCATCACTAGCTAGCTTTTAATAATCAACAACAAAGTTTAAAGTTCAAATTAGTATAAATTACCAAACTAAACTAAATTAAACTAAACTAAACTAAAATAAAATAAACTAAACTAAAATAAAATATAAAAAAATAAACTAAACGAAACTCAAATTAACTCAAATAAATAAAATGTAAACCCTTAAACTATTATACAACATAATTCCACTAACAATTATTCATCAAATTACAATGAATTACAATAAAAGTTACGAAATTTTAGTTACCTATAGCTAGGAAAAGGTGGTAATGTAGTTGTTTAGGGAGGGGAGGAGAAGGAACGAAGCTCGGGAGAAGCAGTGGTGACGCGAAAGTGGTGGTGGTGGTGCGCAAGAATGAGGTGTGAAGCTGGGGCAGTCTCCGGCATTGGTGGTGGTGCACAAGTCGTCGTCGTGGGCAGTGGTGGGGCAGTCGCAGTGGTAGTGGGAGTCGCAGTTGGGTGAAGGGCTTTGTGGGTCGAATGATTTTGTGAAGATTTTTTTTGGACGCGGGATTTTTGGTGGGAGGGAAGGTAGTCATTAAACAAAAAAGCGGATGCGGTCCTATGAACCGTATCAGGTTCGAAAAAAAAATCTGATGCGGTTTTTTTTGGACCGCATCCGCTTTTCTTTGCCAAGCTTCCCTCGTATTTTTTTGTTCATTTTCGGATGCGGTTATACAGGTACAAAGTGACATATAAGGTTTTTTCCACTAGTGATTCTAATTTTTAAAACTCATTATTAGTAGCTTCTCTACATTGACAATTAAACCTAACGAGATGTTCTTCGGCTGATACTCTATCATTGCCTGAAAACAAGGTAAAGTCAGGTATTTTAAACGTCCTAGGAAATGGATTTGTTCTATCAATATGACCTTTCGTAGAAGTTTCCCCTACTAGTCTTTGGACTATGGCTTCCACTTGTGTTGCTAGAGGATCGGGTTTCTTCCTGAGTGTCCCATAATTCCATTGCCCATACTCCCCATCTGATCATACATAGGGGATGGACTAGGATTGAACTGTTGATTTTGATAACCACCCATTGGAAAATCCTGGCGATGTGCATAGCTAGGATTATTTTGTGCTTGTGCCATTTGTGGCTGAAAGGTATACCCATTATTAGGCATACCTTGAGGATAGCTTCCATTTGTGTGAGAAAATGGTGCCTGATTATGAACAGTCCCATAATGAGATGCTCCAAGATTAGGCGTTTGAAAAGCCATAAAGTTAAAAGGAGGATTCCCAGCCATTGTTGGCTGATGTGTGGGTACAAATGCATTAGTTGAAATGTGGTTATTAGTAACAAAAGTACCATGCCTTTGTCCTCGTGTGATGGTCCAGGTTGGTGTGTGTTATCTCCAAACTGTCCATCACCCATAGGAAAAGAAGGTTGATGATGCCTGACGCCTGGTGCCAGCCTGGCTCCACGCCCACTGCCATTTCGTCATTTCTCCTAAAATTTCTATGACTGTTCCCTCCAGGGTTCAAAGGACTTGCCCTTGTTTGGCGCCCTTGGGATGAAGTTTGTGGATCGCTTGAGACAAAATGGTCTCTATTTCCGTTATGGGAAAAGTGTACTCTTGTTGGATAAGAAACTGGAAGATCTAGTGTTAACCCCCGATCTCCATGTGTTCTATTCAGTGGGACTTCTTCTAAAGCCTTAAGTAACCTCTCATTTAGTTGGTAGTGTTTTTCAACTAGCGGTTCTAAACGAGTCACTACTTCAGTAGCAAGAGATGTTAACATTGCCGTGAAGGTCGCACTCATAGTGTCATTTATATCAACAAGTATACGGTCTATATATCTGCCTAGAGTTAATATCTCTATTCTCTTCACTTATCCTTTGAAGGATATCTATGAAGACTTTGGCTAACTCATGGGCTGAAGTCCTATAGTTGGAATCAAATTGATGTCATTGACTCTCCATGGCTTCTAATAGTAATTGTTTCACTACTTCAGTGAATTTGCCATACAATTGGTGCACGAATGCTCGGCCAGTACGACCTGGAGACAAACTATCCCTCTGGGGAGTTTCTCCTTGTGACGCTCCTGAGACATTATGAATTGATTCATTTTCGTCCACAGGCACCCTAGACTATGAATGTAATGTATTAATCTCCTCCATATTTTGGGAGTTTGGATCAATTCTAGGACCTTCTTTATTCCTTCGAGAACATTTACTCGGCATTTAAAATCAAAAGACAAGTAAAAAACTATTTTTAAATAAAATATAGTTCTAAAATTTAAGAAGGAAAATTTCACAATTGGATTATCAATCTTTTTCCTCCCACTATGGTCACCAAAAAACTTGTTGGTGCAAACTTAGTTGGATGACTTTGCAAACAAGTCAATGCACACCCAATAGTTAGATACTGAATGTTACGGGAGTCTTAGTCCTTGGGGGTTACCGGTTTTAATTTGATAAAACCTTGCTAACGTACTTTGCTATAGCTTAAAGTAATTAAACTATAACGCCTAACAAATTCAGGCGATGAGTATTAAATACGACAAACAGTGCAATAATTAATCTATTAATTAAAGCTGAATATTTCCACTTATAACACAAACTTCTAGAAAGATTCTATAACACACATAGGGATAAACCAGGTTGGACAATTAAAAGACAAACATGAAGATGAATACCTCCATGGATTTTGACTCGAATTGGAGATTGAAAAAAGTTTGGAACTCAGTACATGCTCTAATTCTAAACTATTGGCTAACTATAACCCTAGAAGGGGGTTGGCTAATTTAGGAAAAGCTACACTAGTAGAAAGTAAATTGCACGGTTGTTGTGTATGTGTTTGTTGTTTTTCTTCTGATGTTCCTTCTTGTATTTATATGGCTAAGGCATGTATAACTTTCTTTCTCTTTGGAGGGAAATGATTTGAATAATTTATGATTCAAATCAGAACTGCCGTCTTTTGGCGCCATGATAATCACGTCCTTTGCCCACGTTCTTGCATGCCCTTGTGATCAGATTAACTTCCATCCACATCTTCGTCTTTGGCATTGCTTAATCATCATCTTCATACTGCTATCTCTTGGTTATTCCTAAGAGGTGGGCCTTCCTTTAAAATTGCTGACTTTTGACTTTTATTGACTATTCATCATGGACTTCTTGGCATAACTGGGCCGTCATTTTGCATGACTATTACACCCTTTGGGGTCTGATTCAATGAATCGTAATAAATGTTAACTAAGATGCGAAAATAGTAGTAACAAGTGTGAATCATGATGTTCATCACGATCCCTATTCCATGATATAATAAATGTCATTATGGTTCTAATTTCATAAAATAACATGTAAGCTCACCATCTTATGGAATATTTGGTGGGGTGAAGTGGTATCAGGTCGAGTGCAATAATTCCGTTGGATCCTGTAAAAGAGAATAAGTAAGCTAATCTTAAGGGTTGATAAGAAATGCCCATCCGATGCTTAACATTGTAAAATGAGAACCGGTAGCCACTAGTACAGAATCGACGATTTGCGTCGGATGCAAGGTACCCATTTGGGTCAGACATGGGTCCGACGGCACAGGTCTCGTTGCAGATGAGAGAGACATGATCTGCGTCGGACATGGACACGACACAGATGAGAGTCAATTGGGTCGCACATTACCAGCATGCGACACAAATGATGATATGTGAAAAGTAAAAAATAAAACACTACTAAAGCATGAATGCTTTAGTACTGCATTCGAGGAAAAAATATATGCCAATAATTTACAACGAACTTAATTTGCAGACAAACAATTTGCAACATATGACATTCGAAATGATCTAAATAGGAAATAAAAAAGAGACAAGTGAAACAATGAAATTAAGAAACGAAAAAATCTGAACAAATATCAAAAATTAAATATTCAGATCTAATAAACAAGAAAAAATGAAATTAAAAAACTGAACCTAAAAAAAACCATATCTGACAGACAAGAATGAAATTGCACTAAATATATTTAAAAAAAAACCCAAATCGCCAAAATCAGATTGAAGTTTGTTCTCGTTCTTCTATAAATCTCGTTTTTGTTTTCTGATGATATGTAGAAACGGTAAATAAATGACCGAAATCAGTTAAGCAAAATGTAGAGGATGAAGAGCAAAGACGAGGCAGGAAAAGATAGGTTTAATTTTGTTGATTTCAAAAATAAACATAAATATGGCAAAACAAAGAAATTCAAAATAAAATGTGAATTAAAAATACCTGAAAATCGAGAAACCTGAGCACAAAATTCAGAGCCTGTCATTTAAGTTTGTTTCTCTCTCCTATTTGTGTTCGTGCTCGTCGGAATTGAAGAAGAACTCGTCGAAATTTGTATGCCAAAGATCCGAAAACACAAAATTAAGGAGATGAATGCTTTCGTTGTTGAGATTCGAAAGAGAGATGAAGGTAAGGTAGGTGAGAGAGATGAAGGTAAGGTAGGTGAGAGACAAATGAGGTGAATTAGGGTTTGGGAGAAATGCTTTTGTTGTTTGAAGCGGCGATTGGAAGAGGTGGGTAAGGATTTAGGGAAAATGCGGGGAGTGGGAGTTTAAAAATCTCGGGCCATCTGCGTCGCACGTGGGCTTCATGCGACGCGCATAACTTATGTTATGTGCGTCGCATTTTTTGCCCATATGACGCACATAGCTATCTTGCGTCGCACGCTAGTTAAATACGACGCATATAGGTCGTCTTTTGGGTCGACTCCCTGTTGCATGCGACGCAAACACTATTAGAATAATTGCTTATTGCTGCGGTTTTACCCATACGCAGCAATATATCACGTAAAAGAAAATGAAAAATATAAAATAACCATAGTGCTGCGGTTTTTGTTAAAAACCGCAGCAATATAGTTTCAACGAAACTTTTTTGAAATATTTTTCACTTAACATATTGCTGCGGTTTTTGTTAAAAACCGCAGCAATATATTAAAATAATAATAAAAAATATTATTTTAATATATTGCTGCGGTTTTTAATAAAAAACCGCAGCAATATCGTTTTAAAAGGTATTTAAAGATCTAGGGTTCACGAGTCACGCTCGAGCCTCACCCTCACATCACTCATGCCTTACATCTCTCCTCTCTTCTCTCTCCTCTCTCCTCTCTCATGTTCTCACCCTCAACTGCTCGCCTCTCTCCGGCGCTTCTTCGTCTCTCATCCTTGTCTGCTCACCCTCAACTCCGGCGCTCGTTCGTTCTTCAGTTCGTTCGTGGGTTCGTTCATCCTTTGCCGATTCGTTCATCGTTCGTCGTTCGGCACTAATCTTGTCTCGAGATATGCTCGTTCGTTCTTCAGTTCGTTCCTGGGTTCGTTCGTCCTTTGTCGGTTCGTTCGTCGTTCGTCGTTCGCCGGTTCGTCGTTCGCCGACTCGTTGCTCACATGCCAGACGCACCAACTTCGTGGGTTCGTTCCTCATTCGTCGGTCGTTCGCACCAAATCCGGCGCCTTGTTTGTCATTTGTTCGTCGTTCACCAGATTATTTGGGAATTTTTCGTTTTTTAATGTAGTTAGTTTCAACAGTTTTGCTTTTGTCATTTTTTTTTATCTTTTTTTATTCATTTTTTTAAGATCAGTTTGTAAATTCATTGTTTTATTAGGTTAGCAATTTTTTTGATCTGTTTTTTTTTTGTTTCAGCAGAGCATTCCAGAATTATTTTTTTTTGTGAATGTAGATTTTTTTTTTTAGGTTAGTGTTATAGATGTGGTAGATTTGTTAGTTAATCTCTTTTAGGTTAGTATTCTATATAATATGTTTGTTTTTTTGTTGGATGAAGGCAGATTTGATTTCGTTTGTGTTTTAAGTAAGTGTTTTTTTACACTTTAATTTCGTATAATTTTTTTTTTTGAACTGTGGTACATATTGCTGCGGTTTTTGGTAAAAACCGCAGCAATAGTCTCTAAAATTTTGTAATTAAAAAAATATATATTGCTGCGGTTTTACCTGAAAAACGCAGCAATATGTTTAAATATTGCTGCGGTTTAAAACCGCAGCAATATATTAATTACTTATTGCTGCGCCCTTAATTGCTGCGCGCCCAAAACCGCAGTAATAGGCCTCTTTTTGACCGCAACAAATAGCATTTATTCTACTAGTGAAATGAGTCTTCTGCGATGTTTGTCCTGTTGTGCGACGCAGATGGTGAGACGCAAATCGTCGTTTTTGTACTAGTGAGCTCTCAATAACTGCTTAAATATGATGGAAAAAGGTACTTGAATAACTCATACTATGGGCTACTTAAAGTTGCCGGGAGACTCCCACTATCATTAACAGCTCAATACAAATATCCCGTAGGCCTTATCAAATTGTATCAAGCCCAGGCACGATATACATGGCTTGCATGGTCTTACCAGTATTTTTCTCCTCCACTTCTCTTCACTCCCTCCAATCTTCCTATTATTCACTCGACTAAATCTCCCACAACCTCATGCCTCTCACCTTAGAAAGAGGGAGTATTCCCTCCCAACATCTCTAACAAGCTTCACAACGTAACACTCTTGGCTATGATGACTCTTATCCACCATGAATGATTTAATTCCTATGCTTTTTTCATAATTTATTGGCTCATATATGATCTTGTTCGGTCTTTATTGTCTCCCTCTTTTGGCGTGCTTTAATTTGTTTGATCTAAAGAAGACTTTATTGAAGAAGGATTTATTATAGTTGTAAAAGGTTAAGGACAACTGGACAAGACTCCATCAAATGATCAAATGATGGGGTGGAAGTTCTTAACCACCCTTTGCAAGGTGTATGTCTCTCAATAAGAATCACAAATTTTTATTCATCGCTGCATATTGGTGGAATGTGAGGATGTTGTTACAGTCTCTTCGATCTCCTATCTAATCATGGGTAGGATGGGTCGGGATTAGTTCGAACCAATATGGACTAACTTTTGTGTTCGACACAACAAAATAATCTCAAGCACAACATGAAGCCTTGAGAGATGATACACATACACAGTCACACATACACTGGATGTATGTGTTACTAGTAAAATATAGACATGTTGTATGTGTTACTACTAAAATGTATACTGTTACAAAAAAATTACAAACTTACAATAATTGAACCTGTTTTGTTTTTCAATGATATTTGAATTTACATAATACATAGACGATTGAAATACTATATTATTACATAGTAGAGATGAAAAAATAACATTATTTTTCTACAAACAAATTAAATAATTAAAATCGATAGGAAAATTTAGTAGAAATCAATAGCGGAAAAATAGTGAAGATGAATAATATGAAGCTAATATATGAACAAAAATTATTAAAAGAGACGGTCTAGTTTTAATATAAAAGTAGACCTAGTAACTAAATGGATTAAACTAGTGACCGAAATAAATTAATCTAGTCACTATTGGGCTTTAATATTGGGCTTAGCATTGCCTAATTTTAATTTAAAAGTAGGCGGTCTCTTACAAGACAAACTCATATATGAATAATTTGGAAAAAATAAATTTACACTTCTTTTTCTTTAGTTTTAAACAAATTATTTATACACATTTAAACAAAGAAAAATTCATTAAACAAAGATTAAGAATAAATCATTAAAAATAAAATTATCTATCGAAACATTAGTAGTAACACATACACAAGATATAAATTTTACTAGTAATACATACATCTAGTGTATATGTGGCCCATGTAGCTTTTAGGTGAAGGCTTACACATAAATAACATGTTGGACGTAGTGCCACACGTGGATTTATTTGCCAATATAAATGCCAAGGGTGAGGATGCATGTCATCGATTTCCATTTTGATAACCATACAAATAGAGCTCTCAATAATTCGAGGACGCTTGCTATCAATTATCCATTTTTGATAGGCATACAGTTAGAACTGTCAATTCGGATACTTGAATCGATTTGGTGAGGTTCAAATTGAGCCATGTTGAGTCAACTTCCCTCTTGTTTGCCTTTGAATTTTAACAAGGTTAAGTTCGTTTTATATCAAATGATGACTTAATTTTCAGGTTTAATTGAGTTTGGCTGGAGAGAATATTAAGTTGTGTTAATTTTGGGCTTATGTCGTACCAATATGGTGTGGAACAAGTATTGATTGGTAATTTCGGGTATGGATTGGATAATATTCAAGTCGGATGAAGATCAAAACGTGTGATTTTTGGGTTTTGTTCGAGGTTTGCTTAGTTAAACCTTAGGTTGAATCAAGTTCGAATCGTATCCCAATTAGGTAATTAACCCTATTGTTCAACTTATTACAAGTTGGTTGGATCTATATCATGTCGATGGTATCATGGTGTATGATTAATTGCATTGCCTGACCAATGAGCAATTACCCACATGTTTATAAGAAAGCAATTGAAAACAATAGTACTGCATAACTAATAAACAAACTTTTATTCATCTAATATCAAACAACTAAATCAATTATATCAATAGCTTGGTGAAGTTAATACTATCTTCATGAGAAAATATATTATCTAGTTTGATAATTTGAAATATGTCAAAATACTTTACCTTATTTCGAACTACCAGATATATACAAAGTCCAATATGTGACTGGCGTCACCTATATTTAACAGTGTGACTAATCCACATATAAGATTAATAATCGCATTTTGATGTTACTAATTAATATAATATGGGATACTTATCCTTACTGTAATTATTTATTACTACAGTAATCAGTAGGGGACATTGTCATTGGAGAGATCACTAATTTACCTTGTTGGGGTTACGTATAATTTTGTTGGATTACTTACCTAAATTAAAGGGTTTACTGTGTCTTAATATATAGTTTTGTCTTTTATGTGTTGCAATGAATATAATTAGTACATTCACCTGACTCTAGATTCTAGAATAGGATGTTGTTTACTCATTAGTGGAGACTAGAGTACATGATTAAGTGGGTATCGTGAGTAATTTTTGGCTAAATGATTAGGTAGCCTGAATTTTTTTTTTTTTTTTTGACAGAAGGTAGCCTGAAATTAAGGTCCAATAAATTATAATTACAGTATATGTGGTTTGAATCTGCTAACGCATGCTTATGTGGAGCAATACTATTGCTCTATACTCTTATCAAAAAAAAATTGAAGCTAAAAAAGGCTCCACAAAACTTACCTCACAAAAACGAATCTTCCCCTCTTTTTTAAATTTCACCTGTTTTAGTCCAATCTTCATAGAATACACATCTTTCTATTGCTCAAAAACAAAAACAAAAACAAAAAGTCATCTCTTACCCCCATTATTATCACCTGATCTGATCTCCAAATATTAGTCCAAATTTTCTATAAAAAAAATACTTGTAAGACTGATGGAAGAACTGTGGAAAAGTACCCACCAATCTTCTTTCCAAGATTTCCTAGCTCGAGCACCAATTTCTTTGAGCATGAATGATCCTAAAGATCATAAAGCAAGACATGATGATGATGATGATGATGATGATGTTGTTGATGATAATAATGATGATGGTGATGGTCATGAAAAAATTGGGATGTTTAAGAAAGAGTTTCTTACCACATCAGGTTTCATGTCTTCATTAAACTCGCCATTTGAGGCCTTAGCTACTGTTGCTGCTTCTTCCTCTGCTGTTTCTTTGTTGAACACTGGTACTTGTTTTCCTATAACAAAAAAGAGACTGTCTGATGATCAGACTGTATTCGATGCCGAGTTAGGTGGTAATCCGAGGCATAAGCGTATGATGAAGAATAGAGAGTCCGCTGCCCGGTCTCGAGCTAGGCGTCAGGTCTTCTTCTCTTATACTCCAAATCTCTAGTGTCTTTTAACGTTTCGCAACATTGCTGATGTGGTGGTATTTTGTTATATGGTCAAAATGCTTCCTAGTTCCTACAATAGGCTACTAATTTTTAATATGGCAGTGGCGGACCCAAGATTTTCATTGGTTTTGGGACTGCTAATATGAATTGTCGAAGTTATAACTTGACACAATTTATACAATGGTCCAATGAAAGGATAATTGAATTTTAGGGGCACCCCTAACCCCTTGGGTTAGTTCCCCTGCCATATGCAAATTTGCTTGTTCAATTAATTTATTTTGTTGCAGGCTTACACAACTCAGTTGGAGAGGGAGCATGCCGAATTGAAGGAAGAGAATGCTAAGCTCAGGAAACAGCAAGAATTGGTGAATACAGATCAATACCTATATCCGGTGTTAGCTTTACTATCTTCATCCATAAATGTGAAAACAAATGTTGTGTGTTTTTCTTTCCTTTTTGGTATGTCATGTCGTCTTTGGACCTATACCCTTTGTTGTCCATAATGGACCTGTTCAATGGGTTATGGCCCGTTAGAAACCCGAGCCTGACCTGCTTTTTACTTGGTCCAGCCAGTCATAATTGAAGCGGGCCGCTTCACAAGGAGTCGGCCTTTTACGGGCCCTAAGTGGGTCGAAGATTGTAGATTTAGAGTGCAAAGTCTATTATCCACCTCGGTGTTATCTATTAGGGTGTAAAATGGCAAGTGCATGACATAATATGGCATGTGTAATATGCATATAACTTTAACTCATACATGTGTTAGGTGCATTCGTGATTTGTTACGAGTGATAGGTACATATGACACGCCATTTCAAACTTATTTGCTTAGATGAATAGTTTAAAGGATGGAGATGAAAATGAGATACATATGAGAATCAGGAATCAAACTTGAATTACTTGTAAATCTATGCAGATGATATGATTAATGAGATTTGTTTCACTTAAAATATGGTGATAACCTCAAAACTTGGTAATTGGAAGTCATAAAGATTTAAGAATTGTTCTTGGAAATATTCTAATTATGCACTTAGGTTTATTAATTTAAGAGGCAAAGAAAAATACGGAAGTTTGCACATATGTTTGAGTGGAAGCATTTTGTTTTTGCTCACTGCCGTTTAACAAAATTTTCATGGTTCATGCAATTTCAAATAGTACTGCACTATCTAAAACTTAAGCATATAACTTTCCCTTATAACTATAACAAAAACGAGTAGACTTAAGCCGTCAAAGTCAATAATATATATTTTTGCAGTTTTTTAAGTTACAACATTCTCACTTTTGCACTATTTACCTATTGTACTTTAACCATATTTCATATAAGGGTAAATGTAGTTATGTCATATGTGAGATATATTATCCTAATATGCAAACTTATTTGGAGCTTTACAAATGATCAATGAGCAAAGAAATAGCATTAGGTGTATAATATAGTTGCAAGATATGAATTTTTTTTCTAACTGTCATGTATAATAAAGATATTAATAGTTAAAAGTCTCATATCTCTAATTGTAAGAAAGATTAAAGTGGTGGAATAGTGACATAATTTTCCCCTTCATATCTCATTAAAAGAGAACATTAGTATGAAATTTCATATCTAATCTTGATTACGATACACCTGACAGCTAAAATTATCCTAAGCCAAGAAATAATTTATCGAGTCATTCTGCCGGAATTTCGCCGGAGATTATAAAAAAATTAAGCTTTTTGAAGTACTTGTTAATTCCCACCTACGTGAAATGCCCTAGCTTCTGAGACTTCGAATGGTCAATCGTACTCATATTTTCTTTCTCTTTTTTAATTTTGAAAAAGAAATTCTTATTCTAAGATATTATTGGATATTTTACTCGTGATTCTCTATGTTATTAAAGTTTAGAATATTTTGTCGCGTTACAATTCTTTTATCATAGTGACATTTTTGTTTCTTTTGGTTTGTGTGGGGGGGAAATTGTTGGGTGGTTGGGGTGAGAAGAATCTTAGTCATGATTAGACGTGGCCAGTAAGCCAATTTGGGCGCTGTTGTGCACTTGTGCCTCATCTTGAAAAATACCCCCGCTAGAAAGCCAAGGTCCAGGATTGAACTTGTCCAATTCGGGACTCCTTTTTGTTCCTTGAAAGATGCCCAATTCAGGACTAGAAATTGGTGATTGAGGTGCATTTTGGTTTCTAGACCATCCTCTTGTTTCACATACATACTTGCTCATAGTCAATATTGTTGATAATGCATTACAAACCCCTTAATAAACTTTACGGAATAAAAAAAATTCTATTTTTTTATGATAGTACATGAAATGTATGTAAATATATAATAGTATATTTTCTCTGTTCTAAATTAGTTGTAAAGAGGAGAATGTAGAAGTTTGAAATTTCAATCAAATGTTGTGGTTTCGATTCTCATCAAGGGTGTTTGAAGGAATTTGGGGTAGATTGTATTTAGGTTTTCTATGAGAGAGCAATAAGGTAATTATATTCTATCAAATTTTTAAAAATATTTAAAATATTTGCAACTAGGGAGACACAAGTCTGAAAGAGTACATGTGTAGAAAAGAGATAAAGATAAATAAGAAAAAGGACCCAATGTAATGAGGAGATAATTGAAGAGAATTCATTATTAAATAAAGTAATGCTGCAACTATTTTAAAAATTACAAAAATATATTAGTTTTACAACTAATTTGGAATGGCTGAAATATGAGTACGATTGAAGCCCAATTATTTTTTAGTTTAATTATAAACAAAAAAAAAAAAAAATTAACTTTTGTACTTCATCCATTTCTTAATACTTGCAACCTTCTGACTTTTGCATTATTTATCTATCAACATTGACTATAAGGGTCTATTCTCCCCAACTTATTTTCAGTTCAGTTCACCTCAGCTCAGTTAAGTTCATTTCAGCACCAATCTTTTAAAACCATTTTGTTAAATATTATTATTATTATGTTTATTTTACTAATTACTCTTATTATTATTATTATTATTATTATTATTATTATTATTATTATTATTATTATTATTATTACTTATTTATTTATTTTTATATCATTATTATTTAGTATTATTAAGTATTATTATTATTATTATTATTATTATTATTATTGTTTCTATATATTATTTTGTTTATTATAGTTTTACTCATTATTATTATTATTATTATTATTAGGAGGAACATAGTTTAGGTCAAAAGCACAAATAAACCCACGTTATTTTAGCCCATAAAAACCAATCAAATCGCATCAAAACGGTTTATGATACAATTTTGCACGGTCCGACCCAATCATTATTTTTATTACTAAATATTATTATATTAATTAAATCTAATTATTGAAATAGTAATAATATTTTACTTCTTAGATATTATTGTTATTATATACTACCTCCGTTTCCTAAAGACATTTCTTCTTTCAGTTTAGGTGCGTTTTCAAGAGATCTTCCCTCTTGTACTTTATTCCTTATTTGGATTTTTTTTCCCTTTTTACCCTCTCATGTCCTTATTTATATGGTCCACCATTACATTATTAATTTAATTTTATTCCCTTTCTCTCTCCTACTTTAACCTCTTTTTATTTGTTTATTTATCTTAACCCCTTTCTCTCTCCTACTTTACCCACCCCACATCCTACACAAATTAATTCTCATTGGTATCTGTAGTAACACTAACAAAGAAGATCTTTAGAAAACGGAGGTAGTAATCATCATCAAGTATCAATATATTAATACAAATAATATAAAAAAATTATTATTAATTATCATTATTATCATTAATTATTATTATTATTAATTTATGATTATTAATATTATTTATTTATAACTACCATTTAAAAATATCCAAAATACTATAATTATTATTCATTATTATTACTTATCATTATAATAATTATTTAATATTGATATTATTATTGTTTAAATATTATTTATATATTTATTACATTTAGTTTAATTCAATTCAGTTTAATTCAATTCAATTCAATTCAATTCAGTTCAATTCAGTTCAGTTCGGTTCGGTTTAGTTCAGTTCAATTCAGTTCAGTTCAGTTGTTTTATGTCGAAGAGAACATGCCCTAACTCTTTTATGATAGAAAAAAATAGAAATGCTATTAAAGAAGATGTTATGAAAGTCAATGTTTTATAATTAGTACTAAGTGATAATAGTAGATATTATTTGTCAAAGATGTGTATTGACAAGTGTGAAAGTCAAACTATTGCAAGTATTGTGGAACAGAGGAAGTATAATATTTCTTATCAACCTATCATTAGCTAGTTGAAAATGTTACGCTAACTAGTTGGATATATTGTTCAAGTTATTTGTTATGTTGCTTGTTTATTTCTCCCAAAAAAAGCTCTCATATAAAAAAAAAGTATGTCACTTATTTAAATAACGGAGATAGTATGAGTTTGTAAGGATTTTTCTAAAACTTTATTTAAAGTGGAGCCTACCAATCTCTATTTAATATTGACTTTTATACTCCACTAATCTATTTCCCCTAATCCAAGGATGTTGAGAGTCAATAATTTTTCTTTTCTTATAAGATTTTATAGTAATGTTTTGTCCAAATTTACAATTTTAAATCTACAAAAAGAATTAGCATACGATAACTAAAAAAGGTTACTCCATCTCATCCATTTTTTTTCTTCTCTCCATCTCAATACTATCTCATACACTGTTTTTATTGTGGTCATTACAGTTATTGGTATCTTCTCCAGCTAATGTGCCGAAAAAGCGCACCCGTAGTAGATCATGTACAGCACCATTTTGAGTAGTGAAGGACACAATTGTATAGTTTTGATCTGAAGAGTTTTTGAGTGGAATGAAATATATAACTGAGGAGAAAGTAAGGCCCATATATTGGTCTTATGCTTTGTACAAAGAGGTCGGATTATCTTTTTAAGTTGTTGAAACACAAACGTTTATGTACATATTTTTGTTATGTTATGTTGTATGTACATGTATGTTTAGATACGTGACTTCAACTATGTTCCGTGCAAAATGATTTTTAGAGAGAGAGAATAAGGCAACAAAGAAAAAAAAAGAAGAAAAAAGGCCCCCCAAGCCTCCCTTCTTCGTTGCTAAGGAAGCAACCTCCCCTGACCCCTAAGCCCTTGCAACCCTTGCTCTTCCGACTCTTTAGATTCCACTTGCTCCAAATCCTTGCTTTTTCCTTCCATCACAAGCATTCAATCTAATGATTTCACTTTTGTATCTCCCAAGATCAGATTTACCTCTCTTAAAAAACAATTAAATCGCAAAAAAAAACCATTGGCGATGAGAAGCTTAGCTGTTGGATCTAGAGGTCGTTATTACTATTCAATGGTGAGTTCATCCGACCGCCTTGGTTACCTCGAGATTCTAAAAATTAGGGGTAATTTTGGGGTTTATCTCGCTATCAATCGTAAGATTGTCATTGTTATAACAGATTTGAGAAATAACAAATAATGAATGCAGAAATGCAATAAACAAAACACAGATTTACGTGGTTCATCAACGGAGTGTTGGCTACGTCTACAGGCAAAAAGAGAGAATAGTTTTACTGATATGAGGAAAATCAGAATTACATATATGATTAATTAACTAATCGTCAAATAAATAAACTAGGTTAAGCCTATTTATACCCTACACGGAAAACACATTTCTGCGTCAAATAGCCTACCGCGTGATGGGGTCGGGGACATCCACCCGATCGAGCGGTAACTCGCCACATCAAAATTGCCTCGGGCCCGATCGGGCGACCATCACCCGGTCGTAAGTTCGGTACTTACGCCCAATTGGGAAAATCCTTGGCCAAGCATATTGCACTCAAGCTGTCACAATGCATTGTCGCCTGAACATGATGTAGACCAAAATCATTAATTAGTCCCTTTAACCAAATTTTCTCCTTCGCTGCTTCTGTCAAGGCTATATACTCTGCCTCAGCAGTAGACAAAGTCACTATAGGCTGCAAAGTGACTTTCCAACTCACAACAGAACCACCAAGAGTGAACACATAATCATTCATAGATCTTCTACCATCCACATCCCTAACATAATTAGAATTAGATAAACCTGTAACTAAACATGCCATATCACCTCCATAGATAAGACCAACATCTGACGTACCTCTAAGATACCGAAAGATCCTCTTGACTACCTCCCAATACTCCTTACTAGGATAACCCATGAACCTACTAACAACACTGACTGCATGTGCAAGATCCGGCTTAGTGTAAACCATATCATACATCAAGCTCCCAATTGCACTAGCATAAGGAACTCGACCATGTAATCCTTCATGCAATCGTGGATCACTACAGAAAAAATTGGCTATAGAGGCACATCATTTGGCCAACTTGCCTCTAAAACCCCCTTTTACCATCACATAAACATGGTTGCCTCTAAAGTATATGGTTTTTAGTGTCAAGTATATTATGGTGCCTCTAAAGGTACATTTCAGCATCAGATGAATGTTGGTTGCCTCTAAAATCATGTTTTTAGCGTCACATGAATATTGGTTGTCTCTAAATCCATTTTTTTAGCATCACATGAATTTAGTTGTCCACTAGTGGAAAAATGAAAAAGGGCTGCGCTGAAAAAGGCATGTAGGGCTGCGCTTTTTGACATCAGCCCTTTCAGTAGTAGCCCTTCACTTTTTAAGTAGGGCTGCGCTTTTTAGGTAAAAGCGCAACCCTTCCTACCAAAAAAAAATAAAAAAAAAAAATTTTTTTTTTCGACATTTTTTTACTCATAATTTTCTGAAATTAAATAGAAGAGAAGAGAAACGAAACGAAAATGAAAATACTAAACCCAAAAAAAAAAAAAGAACGAAATGAAAATGAAAAAAAGGAACAAAAATAATATAAAGAAGAGAAGAAATTATAGATCTGAAATACAAGAACATTAATCAAAACAAAGATGAAAATACAAGAACATTAATCAAAACAAAGAGAAGTATACAAGAACATTAATTAATCAAAACAAAGAGAAGTATACAAGAACATTAATCAAAACAAAGAGATACAAGAACATTTAATCAAAACAAAGAGAAGTATACAAGAACATTATAGATCTGAAAATACAAGAACTACCTCCAAACATTAACCTAATAATGTTTAAATACATAAAACAAAACCCTAATACATAATTAAGGAAAAAAAAAATTCGGAAAAACTTAAAATGCCTATTTGGAGGCTTAAACGAACTCGGATGGCTTAAAACAAAACCCTAACTCGTTGGCCCGTCCCGCTTCCGAAAAGGTATCACAATAGGCAATCGGACTCCGTCGGCATGATTAGTGCAAATCATTTCAGCGTTTTTGTCGCAACGTTTCTGGGAGTTTTTGAGAGAGAAGGAGGAGAGGGAGGAGGGACGTGAGAGAAGGAGGAAAAGGAATAATGAGGGACGTGAGAGAGGAGAGAGAAGAATGAGGGATATATTTGACGAATCCCGCTTAATATTTGAAGCTCGCGAACTTTTTTATTTCAAATTTTTTTAGGAAGGGCTGCGCTTTTTTTAAAAAGCGCAACCCTTTCTGTTTTTTCCCCTAGTGGTCTCTAAAGCCATTTTTTTAGCATTAACTGTAGTTAGTTATCTCTAAAGCCATGTATTTAGCGTCACATGACTTTAGTTGTCTCTAAAGCCATTTCTTTTCAGCATCAAATGTAGTTAGTTGTCTTTAAAGCCATGTATTTAGTGTCACATGAATTTAGTTGTCTCTAAAGCTATTTTTTCAGCAACAACTGTAGTTAGTTGTCTCTAAAGCGATGTATTTAACGTCACATGAATTTAGTTGTCTCTAAAGCCAATTTTTTTAGCATCAAATTTAGTTAGTTGTCTCTAAAGCCATGTATTTAGTGTCATATAATATTTCATAGCGACACACTCACAAGTTCCACAAATAAACAATAGTTTATTCTAGATATTAAAATTCCAATAATAATCTACTGTTTTTTTTTATTAAAAATTTAATAATGTAAGGTTAAAAAAAAAAATGTTAAATTCACCCATTTAAATTGACGGATCTTATTGTATAGACGATTGTTACGGGTTGATATTATTTTGATTTTGGATAGTCTTTTTTCTAGTAACTCGGATTTCGGATCTTTCAATATCGGATTGTGGCGGATTCGGATTATATCAGATGTCGGGTGTAGGTACTATTCGAATTATATCAAGTCGAATCAGATTGGTTTCAGATTAAAATATCTGAACTGAATTAAATTGAATAGAACTAAATTGAGTTGAAAATAATTGTTTATGAGAACAGAAAATTGATAACTGATAAACTGAATTTTCATAAAAGACAATTTTCACAATTTCACTACTACAAAAGTCAGAGAAAAGAAATTGAAGAAAGTTGAATCTTCCATAAAAATTCAAGGTTAGGTAATGACTAATTTCACTACTATAAGTTTATAAATTTCAATTTTGTAGCTTACACATACTTTAATTTGAGTTCGAATACAATTTTTCAGACATTTGATGAAATACTTAAGTTTTTTTTTAAAAAATTTAAATATTACAGCAATTCTCAACAAAAATTACAACACAAAAATAACTCCAATAAACTATCCATTAAATTCATATATTCAATAAACATCATAGTCTTACAATAATTACCAAAAAATACAACAAACTTAAAAGAAATGACAAATAACAATCTGAAACATCTCCTCACAAATCTGAAAACCAAAAACAAAACAATCTGAAAACCAAAACAAAAAATTCTGAAAGAACTCCTAAAAAAACAAAAGGAACATACAGGAGAGATTACTAACTAGCACAAAGGTAGAAGATACCTTAAGGATACCGGCCATAGTTGAAATTACTGTTGTCAATCTAAAACTCTCGTTAAACTACCAAAGTTCAAAAATTTAAGTCCTTGAAGAGGAAGGGGAAAAAACTACTGAATACAGGAGATCAAGCGAATGTATCCTAAAAATATACTACTGAACATACAAAGTTTCAGAATCTTATTAGAAGACTGAATTTTTATCAAAGGTTCTCTTTATCCTTAACCCAGATACAAAACCAAAGGATAGCTTCACTTCAGCCAGAAAGAAAAATAACATATAGAGTTTCAATTTTTTTAAAAAATCTTGAACTGAGAAAACTTAAAGAACATATAAACCTCTCATTAGATACAATAAAAAACCACAAATGGGAATTACAGTTTAGAGTAATTTCAAGGGGCTTTCTTCAGATATCATGAATGACCCTTGGCCATAACAAGCCGGCATATACTACACTGATTAGTATCTTGCCAAGTGAAGTAAATCCTTGCGCTTGTTAATTTTCTTCTATAGCTGCAGAAGTCCATAAAGCAAGGCCTCAACTGTTGGTGGGCAGCCAGGGACTAATATCCACTGGAATAATCCGGTCACAACCTTGAACAACAGAGTAGGAGTAATGATAGTATCCACCTCCATTTACACAACTTCCCATAGATATAACCCACCGGGGTTGGTCATAGACCCTGAAAAACCATTTCATGACATGAATGTCAGGACATTTTTGAAAATCAAGTTTCGAGATAACACAAGGAGTCCATAAATGACATCTTACCTAAGAGTTATTGTGAATCTATTGCCAAAAAGCTACCCAAGCAGAATCCCTTCTTGGACATAGCTAAAAGGTTAAATATAAGTATCATTACCTATAAACAAACATATAAAAGTAGATTCAAGAGAGAAAAACAACCCCAATATATATATATACCAGAAGTCACCAACTCTACCAATCAGCTTTGCATTGAGGGATGTCAATCTACTAGCACGCTGCTTGAATATAGTTACCTATGAAGCAATATGAAATCAAATACATTGCCTCAAAAATGTGTTCCTAATTCAATTAGCCAACAGATGCTCCAGCACTGTGAAAAGGAAACGACACACTCAGTCGACAGTATAAGCAGGCAGACGCAAACCTTTTCAGATAAGGAGTAAATCAGGCAATAGAGCAAGCATAAGCACAAAGATACACATGCACGCCAAGCTCAGTAATCTGAACATATATTGCTAGTGTGACATAGGAGACCACATGGATTAAAAAGGTTTACCCAGATAATTCGACAACGAACTCTTCCTCAAACTAAACTATGCAGCACTAGCAACGCAGAGCGGCAGAACCAATGTCAACTCCTCTACATTCTCCTTCAACTATTTCTTTTTATATTTTCTCGACGCCATTCAACACATTCTCTTTCACATACAAGACAAACATATAGAGTGTCCTATTTATTTTTCTTCTAGTAAGTAACAAGGCAGAAAGAGCAAGTATAGATGCACAGTGAAAATGTCGAACGTTTCGCATAAAAAGTACGACAAATTGTGAAAAGATTATCACTTTCACTAATCAATGCAAAGACAACAGTTTATAAACAAAATCTGTTGCATTTAAACAGATATAATCAATTTAACTAGAAGTGATAATGCAGCAACAATAGAGTTTTAAATAATGAATTTAACCTGTTTTTCGCATATAACTAGAAGTGATAATGCAGCGACAACAAAGTTTAAATAATCAATTTAACTAATCCTCCTAAAATTGGGAACGAATTTCATCGAATTTGAGATGGAATTTATAAAAGCGAAAAACTTTGAAGATGAAGGAAAGACTAAAAATGGAGGAGAAATAGAGAATTTACCAGCTCTGCATGAAGTCGGAGGATCTTTATGAGATCCTTTAGTTCCTTGAGGATACGCTTTGATGCCAACAGTGGCGGATCTAGGAATCTAGGAATAGTTGGTCACACTCTAGATAACACGGAAACGGATATAGGGACGGCCGGACAGGTACTGGGATGGAAAATGTCAAAATTTAAATTTTAAAAATGGGCACGATATGAATTCAGCCAAAAGAAAAAAAAAACAACTTAACTAAATTAAAATCATCACATAAGTATTTCAAATACAAAAAAGAACAACAACAACTAAGTTTAATGTTTCTAAAAAAAAAAAAAAGAACTCATTGCATCTGAAAAAAAAAAAGAAGGTAAAAAAGCACATTCAATTAACACTACAACAATTCATCCAACAAAGGATGAGAGTCTAATACACAGAAAAATAAGCCTTCAAATTCGATACTTTGCCTTGCTCAGTAGCTCTCTAGTCTCTACTACAGTCAATCTTGAGTCTACCCCCGTTTTTTTGCTGCATTTTATTCCCTTCAAATTCGATACTCTGTACGAACATCAAGCTTTCTCTATTCTGAACTTCTTTTTTGATATTAAATCCATTTCTTCATTTCACAAACTAAAATTAATGTACTAAACCAGTAAAAAATAATATAAAAAAAGTATTCATGATATTTCATGACTCATGTAGCAACCTAGAGCAAAAAAAAAAACTATAATTATTCCTTTTGTTAATTCAAGATTCTTACAAGTTCATTTCTAACAAAACTACATGCAACACTTCTTTCATAAGTTCTAAATAAAAATTAAATGTAAAATAAATAAATAAGCAACCAAAAATTAAAAGATAGAGAATGATTCATACAACATGAGAGTTCTTAAGCCCTGGCTCAACAACCTCAAACAAAAAACTAAAGAGCTTCTCTATCATCTTCCTTAACTAAACAACGATAAGCAAGCACCGGAGTCAAATGATCGGAGAAAATACAACGATATAACAGAATTGAATTCTCGTTTTTTGCTGCTTCAACGAACTCGAACGAATTTTCAGAAATTTTCACGGTAAATTTTCACGGTAAATTTTCAGAAATTTTTTGCTGCTTCACGGCAAATTTTTAGAAATTTACTCAAAATCAATCAAACTTATCACAAACACTGGCAACACACGAGTTTTTCCCCAAATTCTAGGGTTTTGAATGATAATTTTTTATCTCTGAAAAATGTAAAACGGGTATCAATCGGAAGATCAAGGCGAGATGATAATTTTAGTTGAAGATTTGAAATAAAAAGGATATTAATATAAACAAAATTCAAGAATTTTAGGTAATGACTTCAGGTTGAAGGAGAGAGGAAGAGGAAGCGACGTAATAGAGAAAGGGACGGTGTTTCAGTTTTTTTGGTCAGTCAAAAAGGGGAGAGAGAGAGTTTTAAATTTTTTTCCCAAATTAATAGTTGGTCACATGACCAACTGTGACCCTACATAGTTCCGCCACTTATTGCCATGAGAGAATCTTGGAAGCTCAGCAAAACCCTAGAATTTGGCAAAAACAAGAGAGAGAGAGAGAGACAGCGAGAATGAAGTTAAAGAGACGGAAAACAACTGGTATTGTTTTTTTTTAAAAGGGATGCTCCTTATTTGTTGCTGCAAGGAGGGAAATAAAAAAAAAAGAATAGCACGTATAGATATAGTATATAGTATTTTGTTAAAAAAAATTGAATTAAATTATTCCAAGGAAATCAGTTTTAGTTAGAAATAGTCTCTTATCTCACAATAAGTAGAGTGTATAGCATGTACACTAGTATTATGTTAAAGAAATTGTAACAAAAAAAAAAAAAAAAACCGAAATATGTCAAGGAAATCGGTTTTACTGAGAAGCAGTCTCCTATCTCACAAAAGCTTTCACAATAACTCAAATAGTAAAACATACGAGACTGATTTTGGATAATAAATGGTTTGCTATGTTTAAGAAATGTGTTGGTAACCTTCACAGGTCTCCTATAAATGGTCTCCTTGGCCTTTTTTGTAGTAGTGAGATTTACTTATATAGCAAATAATCGAGTCATTTACGTGAAATATAGTATAACAGTATACTTATATGGATGTATTATTGTATCAATGAGGTTTAAGCCATAGGTTTTCTTGATCAATACTTATAGGCTTCATATCAAGATCTTGTTAATAAGCAATAAGATTTAATCAATTAAGATATTGTTAATGTGCAAAATGATACAGGATTTCAACAAACCTCCTTATATGTTATGAATAACTTAAATGGAGCATTGTTATGTTGAACTAATTTATTGAGTTACAATGTTCTATATTTGTTGCAACTGAATTAGATGTTTTTGGTTCCATGATGCATTTAACTTAAAGTGATTAACTTAAGTATGGTATTGTTATTATCTTGAATTAAAATTAGGGTACTGTCAAAGTAGTTGTTTTGAGTTTCAATATAAATTCAACTTAGAGACGACTAACTTAAACAGAGTATTGTTATATTGAACCGATCTGCTAAGTTACATTGTTCCTTGTTGCAATTGAATTTGGATGCTTTCGTTCCGAAATGAATGCAACTTAAAGATGATTAACTTAAGTAGAAAACTGCTGTTATTATCTTGAAATAGTTTATCGCCTTACATGTTGATACATTTAATGTAACATCAATTTCTTTCAATTTGACTAAGATACATGAGTTTCAAATTGAATATAACTTGTTAACGATTAACTTAAATGGAGTATTGTTGTCTTGATTTAACTTATCGATTCACATAGATATATACCTTGAACCAATCCACTATTAACTTATTTTCCGTCGATTATATATTTTCAGTTTTCAAATGCATAAAGCTTAATGACCTCAACTTAGATTTAATTTAAAGGTGGTCGATGATTAAAAAAAGCTTAAGCAATGCAACAATTGTTTTCCTCTTTCAATTTTTCTTTTTCTTTTTAGAGTTAGACTTGTACCCATATGGCCATATCTACATCAATATAAAAGAGATCTTTACGTTACAGGTTGATCAACGGAGTACTTGGTACAGAGATAGATATGCCTTTTCAACCATTAAAGCAAGTACTTGTTGGCTATTGCATTTCCTCTTAGGCTCTTATATACGAGGGTGTGCATGTTTACTAGCTAGGAATAAAAATACTATCCTTTTCTACACCAACAATGATAACTACCATTTCTGCAAGTGATAACTACCACATTTATTTATTTTTAAGTGTAATACTTTGATTTTTCTAGCTACTATTCACATATATACTTTGACTATATTTTTTTTCTTAATATATAAAAATAAGAATATGATATAAAGTTGCTCCATTTGTTTTAATAAATATATTCATAATATCAATTTTGTATAACTTTTACAAATTACCTAATTATATATGTTGTAGTGATTTAGATACAGAAGAATTATATATTTTGGCAGAATCTCTTGCCCATGACTCCCTGATGATAGTTGTATTGTTGGGTGTTAAAAAAAAAGATAAATTTGTGTTGTTTTTTTCCCATAATCTAATAACATCTAAATTATCGATTAATTTCATAATAAAAATATAGATAATTTGAGTTTTGAATAGAATAATTAATTATAGCTCTAATTCCCACCATGATTGTCGATACGCATACCGCTAATCGAGCTAAATGTGGTCGTCCAGCCCCTAGTTCATTGGAAACTCTTGTACTATCAACAAGGAAAACAAAGACATCAAAGCTAAAAATTAAATTAAAATAATTTTTGAGTCAAACAAAATTATAATAGTACTTCCTTTGTACCCTATTACATATTTAAGTTGACTTCTGTGGTCAAAGTATAATAATTTTTAAAACTTATTATTTTTAAAGGATTTAATGAGATCTGATTTGATTTTTTTAAGTTATAAATTTTCATAAAAAATGTTTAAAGCCCCCGCCCTTCAATATTTTAAAAATTTTCGTCAAAAGTTTAAAGCCCCGCCCTCATATCATTCTAATTTTCATTTAACCCTCATTTCTTCATCCCTCTCCCCCTCATTTCCTTCTCATTTCTTCTTCACTATCTATCTCTGAAGAACCGTTGCTGCTGCTGCCGCTTTTTACCACCGCGACTACCGCCTCCTCTACTCACTCACCGACGGTCCTTCACTCTTTTTCTCATCTGCACAGGTATTTTTTCTGTTTTCCTTTTTTTCAATTGAATTGGGATTTTTGCTTAATAAGTTGAAAATCTTGGTTTCAATTTTGGGGTTGTTGTTTCAATCTGAATTTAAGGGTTAATTTTGGGGTAACATCCTGCGTATCATACTTTAAACTTTTGTGCTCGAGATTCCAATCTCATCATCGCTGGCCATCGGAAAACCGAAACCAATTGGTTTAAAGCCTTAGTCTTTGCGATTGTCAATCGTAACAACTATCCAAAACATGAAAGTCCTTTGCTTAAAAATCACCCACGCGAACTTGTGTATCGTTTAGAGAGCTAAATTTATGGCCAAGCCTACCCTCGTCCGCATCATGTTAATGAACTTCCTTCCCCTAGGCTTTTCAATTAGAGCTCTTTCACGTTTTGTGAATGATTCTGAGAACAGTGACATTCTTGATTTATTCGTTCAAACACTAGATTCAGAGCAAAATGTTGTATATATATATGCTTTTTTGCAGTAGTATGCTTAGGGGATTACTTATTATGTAGTTCCTGAAGTTTAAAATACTAGTGATTTACTTTGGTAACCCAGTCTATTTCAATTTTGTAAGAGCTTTTTTAGATTTTTCCGGGCTTTCTTTGCCTCTCCTTGCTTGCTTATTAACTCTTACTATGCAGGATGTAAGAAAGACCATTCTGCTATCATTACCCCCCTCAAATGCTACATCATTAGTGATCATTAGTTGTACTCTTGATGTTAACGAATGTGCTTGTAATTGTTGATGTACTAATAACACAATGTTGACGCTTACAAGTGTCTATATAGTAGCTTCAAATTGCGACATCTTCAATTGCAATGATGCTAAAAAGCCTCAACATTTTCGAAGCCTATGAGTGTCGTTAAATCAGGGGCTAAATGTTCGCTGCTCCTTTAGGGAGTTGATAATTTTTTATTTCGATGCTTATAAACGTCAAAAAATCCCAAAAAAATTGTCAAAAATGTGGAAATTCTAGTTGTTGCATCTAAAAACATCCTTTAGCGATAGACTTATGGTTGCATTAGATGCAACTTAAAATTAGAGACGAACTTATTGTTGCCTCTAAATATAAATGGCCTTATCACCAATGTAACATGTGTGCCCCAAAAAGGTGGCATTAGGGACAACCTATAATTACCGACTGGCTTATGGTCGCCTCTAAATGTAAGTGACTTTAGCAGCACTATAAGTTTTGTGCCTAAAAAAGGTGGCATTAGGGGCAACCAACAATTGGCGACAGACATATGGTTGCCTCTAAACAGAAGTGTCTTTAGCGGCAACATAACTTGTCTACCTCTAAAAGGTGGCATTAGGGGCAACCTATAATTAGCGACGGACTAATTAGAGGTAGCGAGAAAATTGCTTCTAATCACCATTAGAGGCTACAAATATATATTTAGATGCAATTTTAGATTGCCTCTATATGTAGTTTTTTTTATAGTGGATGGAGCCAGTTTCTTGAACCTCACGATTTGGCTCATCGATCATTTTGAAGAGGTTACCACGTCTTGTGGTGAAATTGCTATCGGTGGCATGATTTATGTGATTGCTCTTTCTTTTGGTGTTGATATGACAAGTCAAGAGGTCATATCGGGTAGCACGAGACTTGATCGGAAGGCTTTCCAGACCATGGGTTGGATAGGCAATGAAGTTACTGTAGATGGGTATGTTTGGAAGGTTGGGAAACATCCTTATGCTTACCTTCCAAACCCAGAGTGCACCATCATATATAACCCGTGGAACTGGCTCTTTGCTCATGATTTCCCTTTGATTTTTGTTGAGGAATAAAGCGGTGAGCCAAGCCATGCTCCAAGTTCGTCTACTAAGGCTGACGAGCCTCATGTACCCCCTTATGCTAACCAGCTTGATGCACTCAGAGGAGATATTGGGAGTCTTCGAACGGAGGTTCAACTGTTCCATCAGTCTCAAACCCATTATGTTGCCACTATGCAACGTTTTGTAGATGTGATGACCGCTTAGTACCAGGCTTTTTTGTCCACCTTTGGTGATGTTCCCCAGTTGCTACGCGATCTTCGCGCATGGCATATCTCACAAGGATGGACGTCGGGCAGCTCCAACGATCATCCCATGCATGATGCTCCTCCTGATCCCTGAGTTTCCTTTATTCATTCTCTTTGCATACTTTTTCTTGCATGTTGACGACATTGCGCCATTTAGCTTGGGGGAGGGATACATTACACCATGTGTACATATTATTCATCATTTATACATTCTTTATTTCTCGTTCTTGCATATAATTTCATTACTAGGATGGATCTTGCATATCATCTCCATAATATAATTTGCATTTTGGTTTCATTTAGGAGTAGTCCTCCGATGATAGCAAAGATCTATGCATGTGCTTATGAACATAGAAACAATTGTTTTTGACAATCTCATAGTTAACAAGGAATCAATTGGTTTGTGATAAGATTGGTCTCTCCTATGTGCGATTAGATCAGCGTTGGTAGCTACAACCTAGTGAGGATATTGTTATACCTTATAGACTGACATTTTTCAGTCTTCTTTCTTTTGTGTGTGATGCTCTTACATGGCGACTATTCTCTAGAACTTGCATTTATAGTCCTTAAGACCCCATTGACTTGTTTATGTATTGAATATCATTGAGGCAATTGTTGTTCTTCTGTGCTACATAGCCAAATGCCACCTACATTGATTACTCCTTTTTGTCACCCTTGTGAGCCGAGCCTGTTTCTTTTGTTAACTACATCTCTAACCCTTTACCTTATCCTACCTGGGGGATTGTGATGCTATGTTGATGATAGTTAAGTTATGACATAATTGGAGATTTATTGTGGTGTTTCATGTGATATGAGGATTAGTCGAAACTCATGATCTGTGTTGAGTTCATCTCCTTGTAGTTATTATTGATACTCCTAATTTTCTCTATAGATGATTTATTAAATCCTTTGTCGAAAAAAAAAAAAACAAAATGAAAAGATAAAAGATAAAAAAAAGATTATGATTTATGTTTTTAGTATTCAATAAAACGAAATTGGAGTTTTTCTTTGAGGAGTTATGGTTCGGTTAATGAAAAAAATGAAGTGCAGTTGAAATGCTTGTGTTTGGAGCTTTATAATTGTTGTCAAAGGTGTTTGAAAAGTTTTACTTTCTCCTTAGAGCACCACTTTCCCAAAACTTTCCATACCCATACCTTAAGCCTTCATTACAACTCATATGAAGTCCTCATTATTCTTTACATGTAACATAGTCCCGTAGCGGTGGAGAGTGAGAAGATGTGCAAGCTTATGGTAGGATATAGTCATTAGAATGGAGCCTTGAGCGATCATTTTACCCTTTTTATATACATGGGAGATATTGTGCACGACTAAGGTGAGAGCTACTATATTCATGATTGAGTCAAACTTAGGGGAGAACTTGTGGTAAGATAGTTGCTTTTACTTGTGTTATATTGTGAGGTTTATTTTTTTTCTACCATGTGATAAGTTTGAAATTGTGTTTGAATTGGTTTTGGAAATTGGCATGCATACTTTGCTTGAGGAGGCTATTTAACTCCTCCCTTGGTTTTTAGTTTGGATTGCTTGAGGACAAGCAATAGTTTAGCTTGAGGAAGTTTGATAAGTCGGTTTTTAGTTGAATATAGGTAGGTATTAAGTCTCATTTTCATGTAGTTTTTAGTGCATCTTAGGTCTAATTGCATAAGTTGAGAATTCTTTTGAACCCAACTGTTATTTCGAGATACTTTTAGCTCTTCTTTGTGATTTTCAGGTTTTTGTGCTCGGTTGTGACTAAAACAAGTTAAGATGGTTTGTAGATGGCCTAGTTGGCGGTTCCCGGATGCGAGAAGATGAGTTTAAGTACTTTGGGTTTGAAGGACTGATGATATTGAAGAATATTTTCTTTGAGGGACAACGCATATTTTTGGTTGACCGAGCCAAGAGGCGCGCCCAAGCGTATAGCCTCTTGTCCGAGCAATTCTGTGAAGGAAATTAAAGGAGAAAACACTATGTCTCGCGTCCCAAGCAAGATTTTGCTTGCCCATGCAGCAAGGCGTATGTCCAAGCGGATGACCGCTTGCCTGTGCAAATATGTGAGCAAAAACAACAAAACCTTCTGTCTCATGTGCATGCCCAAGGATATCGCTTGCCCGTGCACCGTGGCGCAACCTTTGCGGTTTTCGGCTTGCCCGTGCAAGCTGCTATTCGCCTATTTTCCGCTACTTTAATTATTTCTTTTTCTAGTTTTTGTAAGCAATATTAGGTTTATTAAAAGATATTTTTGGGTAGTTTTTCATTATTAGAGAATAGAGTATTACTTTTTAGAGAGATTTTCGAGAGTAAACTCCATCATTGAACTTTGATTTCTACAAATTGGCTACTTTGGATTGATTCATTGATGTACAGACTAAGTTTTTCTAATTTCCTCTCTTCCTTTATTGTTATTTCTTTTAGTCTTTTTTTTACAAGTAAGGGTCTGTTCTCCCCAGCTTATTTTCAGTTCAGTTCAGTTCAGTTCAGTTCTAATAAGTTCAGTTCAGTTCAGTTCAGCTCCAATAAGTTCAGTTCAGTTCAGTTCAGCTCCAATAAGTTCATTCAGTTCAGTATTCAGTTCAGTTCATTCAGTTCAGTCAGTTCAGTTCAGCTCTATTCTTTTATAACCATTTTGTTAAATATTATTATTATGTTGGTATAATTTATTTTACTAATTACTAATTATTATTATATTATTATTATTAAATATATCTAACTATAGTTATTATTATTATTATTATTATTATATTATTATTATTATGTTGTTGTTGTTGTGTTTCTATATATTTTTTATTATAGCTTTACTAATTATTATTACTATTATTATTAGGAGGAACATGGTTTAGGTCAAAGCACAAATAAACCCACTTTTTTTAGCCCATAAACCAATCAAATCGCGTCAAGACGGTTTATGTGTAATTTTCGCGTCCAACCCAATCATTATTTTTATTACTAAATTTTTAAATTATTAAATCTAATTATTAAAATAGTAATATTAATTTACTTCTTAGATATTATTGTATTATATATCATCGTCAAGTATTAATATATTAATACAAATAATATAAAATAATTATTATTAATTATCATTACTATCATTAATTATTATTATTATTAATTTATGATTATTAATATTATTTATTTATAACTATCATTTAAAGATATTCAAAATACTACTATTATTATTATTCATTATTATTACTTATCATTATAATTATTATTTAATATTCATATTATTATTGTTTAAAATATTATTTATATATTTATTACATTCAATTTATTTCAATGTAATAAATTCAATTCAATTTAATTCAATTCAGTTCAGTTCAGTTCAGTTCAGTTCAGTTCAGTTCAGTTCAGTTCAGTTCAGTTCAGTTCAGTTCAGTTCAGCTCTGATAAGTTCAGTTCAGTTCAGTTCAGCTCTGATAAGTTCAGTTCAGTTCAGCTTTGATAAGTTCAGTTCAGTTCAGTTCAGTTCAGCTGTTTTATGACGAAGAGAACAGGCCCTAAGTTATATTCATCACCAAAACACCAATTTACAACCAAAAGCCCCTAACCTTAGCAAACTAAGGCCACAAAGGAGCAGCAAGATCATAAAAGGTTAAAAACCAAACAACCATTACAAATGGCTTAACCAAACTCTATCTATAATGCTACAATTCTTTGGTATACAATATTTGATTCTATGTCTAACAATGTAGTTGACATCCTCTACACTTTTATCTACATTATATACTTGTAAATTCCAATAAGCTTCTTTCCTAACCCTCCAAATCTGGACAGTGATAGCAGTAATCACTGTGTATATAACTTGCTTTCTCGTTTTATTTCCTTTATAGGATCTATGGGACCATAGAATCCACTGATGGAAATACCTCCTTATATAATGAATATCCACCCATTCCAGAGTTTTGCAGAGAACCTGCTAGCTGGAGTCATAATCAAAGAAAAGATGGGAATGACTATTTGTTACCTGATCACAGATATAACACTTATCATCAAAACCGTTGCCATAAAGTTTTAACTTTTGTTTAGTCTTGAACCTGTTTTGCACACTAAGCCATAGAATGAAACTGTGTTTTGGCAGGGTCATCCTATTCCACACACCATGCGCCTAGTTCACTTTAGGAATCTTTGTTAACAACATGTTGTACACTTTCTGTATCTCGTATTTGCAGGAAGTATCCCGGGTCTGAATTTGCAACTTTTTTAACTCTTCTTTTACCTTACACAGATATTTGATGATCCAACTGGCACTAAAGGGAGCCTGGAAGTCCCACCAATTTTGCTGCTTTATGTAGATGTTGTGAACCCATTTTACCCGCAAATCATCCTTCTTGATTCCTATATGCCAAACAAGCTTCCCCACTGCTACTTTGTTCCAGGTTTGAATGTTTTTGAAACACAAACCACCTTGATTCTTCGAGCAACAAGCTTGACTCCACTTGACATAACCCCCTTAATGTCATTAGCCTTACAGCTCCATAAATAACCTCTATAGATGCTATTAATTTTGTTTATAACAGCAGTAGGTAAGATAAAAATTTGAGCCCAATAACTGCTAATGCTCATTAACACTGCATTTACTAGTTGGGCTTTTTGAGTAAAGGAAAGATTTCTTGTGCTCTATGTCTTGATTATTACAGTCTTCTTATCCATTAATACTTCACAGTCTGCAACATTTATCTTCCATGCAGAAATAGAAACACCCAGGTATTTGAAGGGGAATGAATCCTTTACAAATTAAATCATGAGAAATGTGCTATTATGTTTGAGACTTCCTCTTTCATTCTAGTACAATACAAGGATGATTTTGAATTGTTAGCTTGAAGTCTAGAGGACTCAGAAAAAAGCATCACACCTGTAGCAATAAGTAGGCAGAACTGGGATCACCTTCGCAGAAAAGCATTAAATCATCTGCAAAGCGCAGATGATTTAATTTCATTGTCTTGCAGCCAATAAAATGCTTGAACACCTCCATCTCACTAAAATAAGCCATGATTCTTAAAAGATAGTCCATACTTAGGGCAAAGAGCAGGGAAGACATTGGATCCCCCAGTCTTAAGCCTCTCTTTGCAGGGAAAAACCCCTCTGTATCACCATTGATCATCAATGTAAATCTAGGAGTTTTAACACACTCCATTGCACACTTAATGAAATGGGAAGGAAATTAAAGGAGCTTCAAAAGATCTTCCATAAAAGTCTACTGAATTGAATCAAAAGCTTTCCGGAGGTCTATTTTCATTAACACACCAGCATTCTTACTCTTATTGTTGAACCTTTTCACTAAATTTTTTACAGAGAAGAATATTACTTATAATATTCCTTCCTGTTATGAATGCAACTTGGTTGGAAGAGATCAAATAGGGAAGCATAGTTTTGAGTCTTGTACACATCGGCTTTGTTATAGTCTTGTAGATTATGGAGCATCACACAATAGGCATATAATCACTTACTGTTGCAGGACATTCTACTTGAGGAACTAAAGTAATGGTTGTAACATTCACTTCCGACAGAAGTTTACCATGTAAGAAGATGTCGTGAATAGCCTCAAAAATATCATGACCCACAATTCCCCGTGTCTTCTCAAAAAAATGACTAGTGTAGCCATGAATAGGGGATTTCTCATCGGGAATTGAGAACAAAGCTTGTTTGATCTCATCAACACTAAACTGTAGATTAACCATCATCTTCGGCTCCTATGAAACTACCTTCCCTTTATTAATTATTACCTGTTCAAGAGGCCTGGTAACTCCACTACTTTGCAACAAAGTCTTATAAAACTGAAGAAAAGCACAACTCACTTCATCAGGCTCTGAAACCCACTCCCCTCTCTCATTTTGAATTGTGTTTATTCTATTTTGGATCCTTCTCGTTCTAATACTCTAGTGAAAAAGTCTTGTGGTCTCATCCCCTTCTTCAATCCATCTCACCTTAGTCTTTTGATCCAAGTAAGATAAGAAATTTTTCAGAGCCAACAGATAACTCTTCCTGCAAAGCATTTCTTTTTCAATAAGTGCAACATTTGTGGGATCAAGTTGAAGACTCTGTTGAACTTCTACTAATTCATGATATCTTCTAGTATTTTAAACTGACACATCATCATATTCCGTAAGATTTAAAATTTTAAGCTATTGCTTTAACATCTTGAGTCTTCTAACCACCCTAAACATCTTTGTTCCCCTTAACTCCTGATCCCACCCTCTTCTTATCACTTCCAAAAACTTATGAGATTGACTCCACATGTTAAAATATCTAAAGGGTTTTCTTTTTTCCTCAATGGAGTAGGACTATAACAAAACAAGATAGTTGTTATAATCACCCTCTGGCATGTAACTCACCTTTGTCATTCCAAAAATCTTCTAGCGATGTATGCTTCATTTCCCATTACTCCATCAAGTTTACAATACACCCTTCTATCTCCATCTTGCTTATTACTCCAAGTATGAAATTGCCCTGTTGCCTTTACATCCACCAGCTTGCAAGTATTCATACAATTATTCAAGTCAACAAGCTCCCTCTGCCTCACTGGTTGGCCAATTCTTTCCTCCATACCTAAATTGCATTGAAATCTCCTAAAATTACCCATGCACCTAAAATGTTTGCAGAAATCTCAATCAATTTGCGCCATAACTCCTTCCCATTTGTTCTGTCATGATGGCCATACACAAAGGAACGAGAGAACTTTCGCCCCCCCCCCCCCTTAACAACCTCTACCACAATGTGCATAAGTTGATCAGAATAATATAATATGTTAACATGAAATGTAGAAGGGTGCCATGCTAACACTCGTCAACCATTCTTATGCTAGACAGTATTACTTGAAAAACACCACCTAGGACATAAAGACAAGTATAAATCACCCATGTTATGTGATTTTACTTTTGTTTCAAGAAGGCTAAATAGTCTTATGTCTTTAATCTATTTCTCAATGGCTTTGTTATTTCAATTATAAGTGAGTAGTTTCGTAATCTAGGATTAAGTTGAACCCTAGCAATAACTAATGCATGAATTTCCCCCATAACCTCAATTTAATGTGATTAATTGTCCTTACTTGATTGAATTATGCTTATTTTCATTATCATACTAGGGATAGGTGATTTTGAATTGATTCCTTATGTCTTGTTTTCAATGGAAATTGAATCTAGATGGATTTTTTAATTCAATCTAGAGTATGAATATCTCTATGGGAATAAGTAAACAAGATTACTAGGAATTTGTTGTGATGCTAAGATTAATGTCTCTTTCTTGCATGATTCCATGACAATAGGTATTATCACTTATTTAGAGTAGCCGGACGTACTCGGGAGAGATCTTTAGTATTTTTAGTGTGCATTACTCCTTTCGAGTCATTATTTTATGTTTATTGGGATGGAAATTATTCATGTATTATTCATGCTAGTGAGGATACTAAATTCTAGGTACTTTTATTGATTGTTTTTACCTCGTGTGTAATTACATGTTGTCGCAATTTAGCGTTATTATTAGTTCAACATCTCTTTCACCGTTCTCTTTCACCGTTGTCTAATTTGTCACTTGTTTAGTTAATTTGATTCAAGATTTCTAGTGTTTGATGTCATTTGTCTTTGGGAATTCGACCTTAACTTGCCCTACTACATAGTAAGGAGGTTAGTTAGGAGAGCCTACCACCAAGAAACCTTATGCCTGCGTGAAATTGTATGGAGAGCCCGCTCCAAACTATATGGAGTTCCCGCTCCGCTTTCCCTCTGCGAAAATCCTTGTTTTTTGACCTGCTCCAAACTATCACCAAGGACTCTAACTTTTGAAAGGGGAGGAAGGAGGGCTAGCCTCCATAAGCTTAATTAGAGGTTTTACTTAGGGTTTTCAGAGAGAGAAACTCTCATCTTCTAGAGAGAGAAATGAGAGAAACTTTTTGAAAAACTTGGAATTTGAAGAATCTAAGAAGGAAACTTGAAGATTTAGAGGCTCATTGCAACTTTTATAAGAATTTCCTACTATTTCTCATATTTGTTATTTCATTAACTTATTTTCATGTAAATTTCACTCTATTTACTTGTTCGTCCTAGATTAGTGTTTGATTTCATGTTTTAGCTGTTGTCGTTTATTTTAGGAAAAATTGTTAAAAATAAGTCAACCTTTAACCCATTCGCTAAAAAACAAGTCAACCTTTTGATTATCCTTTAATAAGTCAACCTTTAAAACCAATTTGTTTATAACAAGTCGTTGTCTGTTATTACTTATTTAACCACTTTATATGATATGTGTAACTCTTCAAAGGAATGAGAGAGAAAACAAAAAGAAATTAAAAATTACAAAAAAGAAATAAAAAGTTAAATTATTTGTAAGTTAACTTGTTTAAAAATGACAAGTGCTAAAGGTAGACCTATTCAGAAAATAATCAAAAGATAACTTATTTTAGCAGACGGGACAAATATTAAGTTATTATTCACAATTATTCCTTTATTTTATTTAATAATTTATAATGATTTATGAGTAGTTATTTTGCTTCAGAGGGGATGAAGCCATTAATGATATCATGAGCCATCGGGTCATATTTGGGGGTATTTTGAAAAATGAAATCAGATGAACAATAGGAGCTTTATTGTTGGTTTCTTTGATTGGCTTCAATGAAACTTAATTATTAGTCACTTCAATGAAGGATTGAAATATGAAATTGAAGAGTTGATTCCATGTATGTTCACTGAGCTAAACTTACATGAGAATAGGGTTTTACCTAAGGGGTTTAATTAGTCATCTTGTTATTCATGTTCTTCAGTTGGAATTTGTTGCATGAAAATACGACATAATCTCCATTTTAAGTAACCTTCTTTAGCTTGAAAGAGTAATTAAGAATTTGTTAGATGAACCCTTTAATTCATTCTCTTTAGACTACCCCCTTATTTGCTTAATTGGTTTCGTGATTGAAATAATTGGTGAATTCCCCTACCCTAGTCCCTTTTATTTTATTGTTTTTAGTTTCTAATTGACAAATCTTATATAACAATATCTTCATCCTAGCTTATTATAATTAACATTATTTTTCGGTGATCATCCCTAGCTAGTTCTTGTGGAAAAATGACCCTTGCTTGCCATTATACTTAGGTTAGTGGTTAGATAGTCTGATTAGAGTTTAACGATGCGAAAAACCCTATTACTAGTTTTCGTGTTAAATCTTCAACCTTTGACCGTTCACCCAAAATGCGACTCTCAAAAACTTATATGCTCCATTGGGTGTAGTCTTCACTACTTGGAATGGTCCCCATGACTTACATTTTATCTTCTCGGGAAAAAGATTTAGTCTTGAGTCTCACAACAAGACCTTGTCTCCAACATGAAATTCTCTTTTTTCAATCCAGTGATCGTGCCATTTATTTCTTTGCTCCTTGTACACCCTTAAACTCTCATAAGCATCAAAGTAGATCTCCTCAAGCCCATTCAACTTCGATTTCCTAGCTTCCCCCGCCAATTTGTGATCCATGTTCAACTCTTCAATTGCCCACCATGCTTTATGTTCAAGCTCGATGGACAAATGACAAGCTTTTCCATACACAAGATGATAAGGATCAGTGGTACATATAGTTGTCTTCAATGTTGTGTGAAATGCCAAAAGATCATCATATATCAAGCTTCAACGACCAATCCTTTCTTGTCTTAATGACCACCCGTTAAAGAAATTCTTCACCACACAGTTAGAAACCTCAACTTGACATTGAGTTTAGTAATGATAAGGAATCCCAACTTTACGTCTAAAAAATCGAGGCAATCTCATGTAACACCCCGATAATTCTCTCTTTTCCAAAATACCTTTTCAATATAAAACTTATAACCATCAAAGCATTATCGCCCGTGTGATAACGTATCGGCTTATTCAGAATTTTGCAGCGGAAAATATATACAAATTTTTCACCTGGTACACTTGTGGTTTTTCAAAATTCATGGGGTACCGCTAATTTTAAAAAACGCACCAGGCGCCCTTACTATTTAAATAAAATGCACCAAATGCCCTTAATGACTAACGGCGTCAAGTTTTCATTAGTGATTAAGGTTTATTAACCCTTCTAACCCCTCTAACCCAAATTAAACCCTCTAAACCTAACCCTAACCCTAACCCCTAATCTAACACCTCACCCCCATCCTAAACCCTACCACCACAACCCCCTCTACCCTAGCTTCCTCCACCCCCGCAGCCGCCCTGTCCTCCCCAACCGCCCTGCCCTCACCCCACCCTCCCACCACCCCAGTAGCCGCAACTCCCCTTTCCCGTAGCTCCCCCACCCCCGTCAAATCCCCCCCACCCCCATCGAACTGGGCTACAAAATTCATGCCATTTCTTGATTTCTCCAGAATTTCTGAAAATAGTCGACCCATGAGTTCGAAATCCTCCTTCTTCTTCATTTCTTTTTCTCTCTCCTTCTTCTTCACTGATTTTTTTTTTCAAAAACTGATTTCGAAAATGGTTTCGAAAATGGTTTTCGAAAATGATTTCAAAATTGGTTTTCGAAAATGGTTTTCGCAAAAGTTTTTCGAAAATGGTTTTCGAAAATCCTTTTCGAAAATGTTTTCAAAAATCCTTTTCGAAAATGATTTCGAAAATCTTTTCGAAAATGATTTTTGAAAATGATTTTGAAAATGAATTTCGAAATTGATTTTCGAAATCAGTTTTAGAGGGGAGGTGCTGGTGGTTCGGTCTATAACGCAGGGATGTGGTGGTAGTTCGGTCTACAGTGCAGGGAGGTGGTGGTGGTTGCTGCTAGGGGAGGGGGAATGTTGTCGGGAGTGGGGGTAGGGGTGGGGTGGGGGTGGGGGTGAGTTGGGTGGTGGTTGTGGGGTTAGGATTTCTAGTTATGGGGTTAGGTTAGGGTTTAGTTAGCTAATTAGGGTTTAATTAGGTTTAATTAGGATTAGAGGGGTTAATTAACCCTAATGACTAACGAAAACTTGACACCGTTAGTCATTAAGGGCATTTCGTGCATTTTACTTAAATAATAAGGGTAACTGGTGCATTAAAAAAAATTAGGGTACCCCATGAATTTTTAAAAACCACAGGGGTACCTGGTGAAAATATAATAAATAATCAAAGTAACTTTAAAACCAAACAGCACTATTAATGTTAACTTCAAACCAATTGAAATATAATGTTTCTACGAAAGTAATAATTAAATTAATCTGCTACACAAGCTCTCCATTCTCAAATCCCCATGATGCAACATCTGCACACCTGTAAATATCAATGCACTAAAGAATTTGTCCACCAAAATGGGTCATCACAGGATCAATAAGGCAAAGTCATGATCAACACACACAAACAAAGCGTGTAATCAGCAAAGCCGAGTACTACATAGTAATAAATAAACATTCCTAACATGATACTCATAAAAAATAAGCAGGCATAAATAACAATATAATAATCTAACAATCTGCAAATAACTTTCACTGAACTAAACTTTAACCATATTTTTATTACTTTAATAGAATAGTTAATTTGACCGAGTTTTCTAACTAAAAACCAGCCTTCACCTACCAAGATGAAATATGGGCGCGACTCCGTATTCCATAATGACCGGTGATATAGAGGAATCTTTGAATAAAAATAGGAACGGTGATCAATCCACTTCCCAGGAAAAGCCATGACACGCTCATCATGTACCCGAACTCTTGATTGTCGAACTTCAGATGTGCAGTAATCTAAAGTTTATTACTATCCAAGTTTCACTTTACATGATTTACCAATTATTACTTGTTACGACATATAAGCAATACAAACACATATAATCAAACATTCACAAATTAATTCCTTTTTATCTTAGGATTAAATAAGTGATCATACAACTTACAATCCGAGATTTATTCCTTCTTATTTGTTGAACCTAGCCAACAACCAACTTATCTTTCAAAGGCATAAATTATCAACTTACCAAATAAGGCCCACAGTCCTCATAGAGTAGTGAAAATAATAATATAAGGGAACACATGATTCAATCATGATCCAACTTAATAAATATTTTAATTCCCCCATGTGAATTAATAAATAAAGTTCCCTACCAACATGCTTGCATTAATATTCCATACAAACATGATATTCAAATCATAATTAAATCTCATACTTAATATATTCGCACACAGGCATAAAACATGTAAAATCCATTCATAATATAAATCATATATGAACTGACAAAGTTCCTATATATGATACTGCAACTTTTCCTTCCTAAAATCATGATACTACATCACACAACATATACTTATGTACGTACCTTGTGTAGATGAATTGGTAGGCTACCTTTAACACCTTAAAAATCGCCTACAGAGTAATCTCCACCTAAAGCAACCAATAGAATTTGAAATCAATACTACAAATAAATTCCAGCAACTTTAAAACACTTTAAATCTCCTTTAAAAATATTTAAAAGTTGTTCTTATCATTAAAACCTCAATTACTTGTATTACCTAGTATAGTACTACTATACTAATCATTAAAATCCATATAACTCCATTAATAACAAGCTTTCTAAAATTTTGGCAACTTACAAATTATCAAAACTTCCTTTAAACATTCTTAAACATGCTTTAATTCATAAGATAAATCAATTTTATAGTTTATAACATGCTACCAGGATTTTCCAATCTTTAACACGCTAAAAATTCATGCTTTGATAATTAAAAACCCAGTCTAAATATAATAATCAAATCACAATTTTTATTCTTTCAATACATAATTTATATACTCATAGATTCATCATTAAAACAGTAAATAGAAGCTTATAATCATAATTAGTACTAAAACAAAACATAAAAACATACTCTTTAATCAGAACTTGAGGAGGAAGAAAAGAATTAAACCAACACAACAAAGAGAACAAAAGAGGAGAGGCGCCGCCGTGGGAAGGTAGCAGCAACCGGAGGTTAATCGGCGGTAGTGGCGGTGGTGGTGGTGCTGTGAAGTTTCTTGGCGAAGTAGAAAGTTTTTCTTGAAGGAGAAGAAAGAAAGAGCAATAAGAAAGAAATCACGTGGAAGAGGAGAGAGACTAGGCTGCCAATTTTGAGTGTGTGTGAGGAGAGAGAAAGTTTTTTGTGTGGGTAAAATATTTGGGTTCAAGGTATTTATATGTATGTTTTTCTTTTGGGCTTAGGAAATGGCAATTGGATTTTAAGTAGGATTGAATGATGAATAGGATTGATGATTTAGAACTCCTATCATCACTAAAAATCCTTTTCTAGTCCACTTAGTATTTGGGTTCCTCAAGCCCATTTAAATTCTTTTCCAAATTCAATTAGTATTTCAAATATTTTTCAAAGCATGCCTTAAAAAAATATTTTAACTTCCTTATTCCTTAAAATAATTCTTTTTACTTTCAAAATAGTCAACCTTCTTTAAATAAATGAATTATTTTAAATAAAATTATATTTAAATATAAATATAAATATATATTAAAATATATTTATATATCCATAAATATACAGGGGATTACATTTCATGACTAGGAACACACCTCCTAAACATACCATCGACACATTTCGATTCCACAAGCTAAGTAGCTGGCGAAATCCATAAATTATGGAATCTCATTGTTTTTGATGGCAAATACAACTTCCTCCGTCAAATCTTCACATCAAAACACACTACAGAGACTCCTTCCTTAGACACATAGTGATCTAAAAACGCTACTTTCTCCGAACGGAACTCACACTTAGAGAACTTGGCATATAATTGATTCTTCCTAAGCGTCTCCAAAATAATTCTCAAGTGCTCATCATGCTCTACTTCGTTCCTCGAATATATCAATATATCATCAATGAAAATCACCACAAACTTATTTAGAAACTTATGGAAAATCCTATTCATTAAGTCCATAAATATGGCAAGAGCATTGGTTAACCCAAAATGGCATTACAGTGAACTCATAGTGACCATAATGCGTCCTAAAGGCGGTCTTAGGTTCATCCTTATCAGCTACCCTCAACTGGTGATACCCTGAATGCAAATTAATCTTGGAGAACACTCAGTCCATTTAACTGGTCGAATAGGTCATCTATTCTAGGCAAAGGATACTTGTTCTTGATGGTTACATTATTCAGTTCCCTATAGTCAATACACAACCTCATACTTTCATCCTTTTTCTTCACAAACAACACAAGAGCTCCCCAAGGTGTTGCACTAGGCCTAGTATAACCCTTATCTAGTAATTCTTGCAATTGCATTTTAAGTTCACTAATCTCAGGTGCTGCCCTTTTTATAGGATGCCTTAGATATAGGTGCAGTTCCAGGAACAAAGTCTATGGTGAACTCAACAGCTCTCGCAGGTGGCATACCTGAAATCTCGCTCAGAAATACATCCATAAAATCATTTATAATTGGAACATCCTCATTTTTCACTACAACTTCTTTACTCACATCCTGCATACTACAACAAAATAATTCACACCTTTTTTTCATCAACTTCCTCACTTGCGTCGTAGAAATAACCCCAAAGTTCTTAAACTTCCCAAATCGTCTATATGAGGTCAATTTTCCCCAAAGGGTTTCTCAAACTACTTTTTGAACTTCACATTCTATCTTGGCCTTGTAGAAACTTAACCAATTCATCCCAAGAATAACATCTAGGTCTCCCGAATTTGAATTTCCTCAATCAAACCTTGCTCAAATATCCGAGCCTTTAACTCCTCGATGGCTACCGCTTTAGGTGCAAACCTAGACAATGATATGAACTTGCTATAATACTCAGAGATAATCATACTCCTCATCCTAAGGTTTATGAACTCCTGAGATTTTTTATTTCTCATAAATCCAGGGTAAAAATTTTCTCTTAAAGCAGCAATAAAGGATTCCCAATTAAACTCCTCCAAAACACTAGGTCTATTTTCAATTTTTTTTCCTTCATAAGCCAGCCTCATCTTTCGAATACAATACAACTTGACCTACTTTTATACCCTCAGGACAGTTCACAACCCTGAAAATCTTTTCAAATTCCCAAATCCAATTCTCTAAGAAGGTAAGGTCATCTTACCCCTTAAAGTATGGTGGTTTAACCTTGGATAACCTCTCAAACATGTCCCCAGTAGTATCAAGACGCTCAGCTCTTTCTTGAGTCAATTTTTCCGCCAAGAGGCGAATAGTAGCAGTTAGGTCATTGTTGTTAGCCATCCTACTGCGTGACCTGAAATTATTGTAACTCTATTTTAATATAACTTATATGTCAATCTAAGCAGACAACAATTGATTCGATCAAACAAGATCGCATCAACGAAAAATTTCAAACAGTTCCAAGTGCAACATAAAATATTTTTTAGGAACCACATAATCATCCATGAGAAAATATTCACATCAAAATACACACGTGGAAACAAACAAGAATTTAATCATTTAATAAAATTTTAAAAAATAAAAAGATTCCCAACATGTGCCCGGAATAAATTCTTGCTCACTCGAATAAATAAATATTTAACTTTTATTCCTCCAAATTTATAACATTATATTTTCCTGAAACAAAAGTACTATAAAACAAATCTAATCACTATTGACCAACTATCCAACATTATTATTGTAACAGCCCTCTCTAGTTAGCAACTTATTTAAGACTAACTATAATTAATTAAAGGGTTAAGCTACTAATTAGAGATGCTGTTAATACAAATTCCTAAACCACCCTGCCCTTTGGAGGTTAAGAAATCTGTATATATTTGAGCTTGGTTTATGAAATCAGCTTAAGATACTTAATTATTACATCATAGTCTAAGTATTTAAATGTTCGAGTTTAAAAATATAAGTTACATCACATAGTTGATTTATACAATAAACATAACGCAGCAGCAGAACATATATCACGAACATTCCAGACTAAGCTAATCTTTGACCTTCAGTTAAATCCTGCAAAACAGTTGAATATGCCCCCACCAGGACAGGTTCAAAAGAACAAAACAGTCAGCTTACGCTGGTAGACAAGTCCCACCAGTTCACAAATGTTAAGGTGGCGGCAAATAGATTTTCATTTTGAAGTAGTATCATAATCAATGAATCTCAAATATTTCTATTTGCTTAAATATCATAATACTCCTCCTTTATAAATAAAGTAGTATAATAGCATCCACACAACATAACAAATAACTTTTCATGAACAACACTTATACTTTTTCCAATACTCACTTAAATACATTAGTACAAAACTCAAAATATTTTTACTTTGGGAAGGAACACGAATGGTGGGAAAGCCCAAATCTCCCAACTTTTTTTGAGGCACGTCTCCCTACCTTTCTTAACTTTTGCTTGCACTTCCTAGGTCATGACCCTATTAACAGAGCAATACCCGCTCTAATGACTCAAAGAGCAAACCCGCTCTACAAATGTTGTTCATCATTGCTAATGCAGCTACTTCCCTTCTAAAAATAGTCTTTAACTTATACTCAAATAGATCAAAAACTTTATTTTCCAATACTTGATAAACCAACTTAATAATCAACTTAACTTATCAAAACAAGTTTCGAAAAACACACTTGCTATGTCAAGTTCCACTATATTTGGAAAGGTGACTTAACAATCATGTTTCGAAAGAGTGCGATGATTAATAAAGGTGATTAAAGGCTGGTTTAACAAGATATGGCAGTGGGTAAAGGGTTCATAGAGTGGACTTAATATATAAAAGATTACTTCACACAAAGAGAGCATAGGTTAATTTAGATGGTTCTCGTTTTGGTGTTAATGACAATGGTTTTATGCAATGATACTTCTTGGGTTTAGCCAAAGTTTAGGTTTCAAACTTCATATATATATATATATATATATTATATATATATATATATATTATATATATATAATATATATATATATAATACATTAGGTATTTATCAAGAGAAAAACATTGAAAGGATCAAAGGCACAAAGGTTTACAAGTTCAGGAGTGAGTAAGTGAAAAGTCGAGTTTTTAGGTGTTGTTTACTTCTCAATAGAGGTTGTATTTAATCCAAGAGGAAGATGTGATACAAGGTTGATCAACAACAATATAATTACTTTACAGTAGTTTATCATAAAAAGAAGCAACAATTAAGGCATTCAAACCAAAGCACAATCGAAGTAGAAGCATGGTTTGATCGATTTTAGAGGAACTTGACATACAACGATTTTTAATTCGAAAATCATTAACCACGAATCATAATTAACACGTTGAAATCATATACTTATAACTTATTAACAAAACAATAAGTTTCTCCACACAAAACATATTCGTAGCTTTCATAAATTCCATAAACAAGTGTTATGATAAAACTAAGAAAGTAAAGCTTCAAAAGGTGGTTCTTGTGTACCTTAACTTGGTGTCTAGGAAATCAAATCTTACTTAGTAATTTTTACCACTTCTCCAGCAACCTCCTAGGACCTTAGGAGAAACATTCATCACCTTAAAGTTAGTAATTAACCCAAAGAAATCAAGTTTAAAACTAATATACCTCATGCATGCTGAAATTCAGCCACAACTCACCTTCCTTGGTTTTTCTTAGAAAAGTGTTTGCATGCAAGAATCAGAGCAAGGAGCAAAGAGAAGCAAGCTGCCGAAAACCAGCCTGCAACTCGCCAGAATTAGCGTGAGAAAGGAGAAGAGGAGAGATGTGTATTTCTTGTGTTTTTTTTTTTGAAATGATTCTAATGAAATTGAATGAGGACCTTCCTATCACATATATGGAGGATGGGTAAGGACAAAATCATAATTTTCGGTTTAGTATTAGGGGTAGAATCATCCTTTCCCATGCTTATGTGTTAACCAGAATTTTCCAAGACTTCAACTTGGATTCTCTTCTCAATTTCTTCCTAATCCTTAATTATTCTTAACTAAATATCTCCAAAGTATACCATATACCTCAATGAAGGTATCTTAACCTAATCAATCCTTAAATCTCACTTCCTCGAATAACAAATCGATATCAAATACTAATACAAATCTGATAACTCTGAGACGATACTCAACGTTCTTAACATAATTGATGAATTACTCAATTATCACATAGCTCATGTTATTAGTTAGCAAATAACACATAATATCCACGTTAGCAACAAATTTCACATAACATTCATTTACACTTTTAGATTTCGGAGCGTAACGATCACAATTTAAATAAATCGTCATTAGCTTAATTGATTGTGGATTATTGATTCTAATCTTAGCTTAATAAGTTAGGCTATTACAATTATATTATTATTACTCACTATAAATACATAAATAGTGGTCTAAGGTGCACCATTATCATTCTTGTCCTCAGTTTAATAGTCAACATATTTCTTTGGTCTCTTAGATCTCCTTGTAGGTTGAGGCTCATCATCCTCTGACTCTGAATCAGTTTCATACTTGAAGACAACACGGTAAATATCTAACCTAGTCTGACCTCTAGCACAGTCGAACTCCACAATGAGCTCATCATCGCTAGCCACACCTGATCTTAATACAGAACGCATATCCCAATCTTGTTTGCTATAGTTATTATTGACAAGAACATTAATACCATGCATCACCTTCATCATCTCTTATTACAATATAATTTTGGTAACTTCCGGCTCTATTACCTTGCCTGGAAGAAATGGTTAGGGATCTACAACAAATAAACATATTTAATAGACATATTTAGTACTCTCCCTGGACGCAATTCCCAACAATAAACAATAAAGAGTTATCACCAACAATTTTGGCACAAGAATATAAAAGTTAGCAAGAAATAAAATATAAACAGTTATCAGGGTAGAAAAATATAAACATGCTGAACTAACTATTTAATATAGGCATGTAATATTTCTATCCTAGAGTACCCATTCTCACAATACCTGTAAAAACTAAAAGGTAATAAAATAATGAATATATGAATTATAATTTCCGAATAAAATAAAAATAACAAAAGTTTCAAACTGAAAATTTCTACTTGGACAATATTGAAGAAGAAAAAAAAATTCTAGACACTAAAAAAAATTTCGAACCAAAAAAAAAAAATTCGGAATTTAATTCCAGAAAAAGAAAATTTCGAACATAAAGAAAATTTTTACAAAATAAAGAAAAGTTCGAACCTCAAAAAAAAAAAAAAAAGGAAATTTAGAACAACTAAATATTTCGAGCCTCTAATTAAATTTCCCAAATAATATATTCCTATTGTTAATTTAAAATAATAACGTATTTCAAAACGAATAAGTAGGAACTCAATTCTAAGAAGTTTATTTAAATAACTAGCAAGTTAGGCGCCTAAATTTTTTGAAAATAACGTAAAGCTTTGATACCACTTTGTAACACCCCGATAATTCTCTCTTTTTGAAAATACCTTGTTAATATAAAACTTAGAAAATCATCAAAGCATTATCGCTCGTATGATAACGTATCAGCTTATTCAGAATCTTTCAGCAGAAAACACATAACAAAACTATAGAATTAAAATATAATAAATAATCAAAGTAACTTTAAAACCAAACAACACTGTTAATGTTAACTTCAAACCAACTGAAATATAGTGTTTCTACGAAAGTAATAATTAAATCAATCTGCTACACAACCTCTCCATTTCCAAATCCCCATGATGCAACATCTGCACACCTGTAGATGTCAATGCACTAAAGAATCTACTCATCAAAATGGGTCATCACAGGATCAATAAGGCAAAGCCTTGATCAACACACATGATCAAAGCACGTAATCAGCAAAGCTAAGTATTACATCGGAATAAATAAACATTCCTAACATGATATTAATAAATAATAAGCAAGGATAAATAACAACGAAATGATCCAGCAATCTGCAGATAACTTTCACTGAACTAAACTTTAACCATCTTTTTATTACTTTGATGGAATAGTTATTGGGCCGAGTTCTAACTAAGAACCAGCTTTCACCTACGAAGATGAAATACGGGCGCGATTCCGTATTCCATAATGATGACCTGCGATATCGAGGAACCTTGCTTTGAATAAAAATAGGAACGGTGATCAATCCAATTCCCAAAAAAAGTCATAGCACACTCATCATGTACCCCAACTACTGATTGTCAAATTTCAGATGTGCACCAGTCTAAAATTTATTACTATCAAAGTTTCACTTTACATGATTTACCAATTATTACTTGTATGACATACAAGCAATACAAACACATATAATCAAACATTCACAACTTAATTCCTTTTTATCTTAGGATTAAATAAGTGATCATGCAACTTACAACAAAAGATTTATTCCTTCTTATTTTTTGAACCTAGCCAACAACCAACTTACCTTTCAAAGTTATCAACTTACCAAAGAAGGCCCACATTCCTCATAGAGTAGTGAAAATATTTATCATATAAGTGAAGGGGGAGCTATGATGTCCTCCTATTGAATTACATCCTTACCCTCAAATAAAAAAATATTACACAATAACTAAATAAACATATATAAATAACTTTCCAAATCAAAGTTATTGTCCAATTAATGCAAATAATATTTCACATTTGAATAGTAGATGTAGAATAAAAAAGGAAATTTCCATGAATGATGCATTGAAAATTATATTATCGATGATCCATATTCAATTACAAAGTGTTAAAATTACGATCGAAGTTATATCCAACTCATAAACGAACTCAAAAGTCGTTGAGCATCTCAACTTTCTTGATTAGTGTATTTAACTCTTTTAAATAGTGATTAATAGCGATAATATTATTAATGGGTAACATTGTATGGTGAAAATATTGATTTATAATATATTTAAAAACTAACTATATTCCTAAAGATATAATACTTTTTATTTGGTAGAACATGCATCAATGATCTTTCACATAGTTTCAACTCCAAGTGTATTGCTAAAAACAACAAAATGTTAGGTTTTATTATTCAAGTCATTTAATTATACTTCCTCCGTGACAAAAAAGGGTAACAATTTATATTTAGGGTATGTTCTCTTCGACATAAAACAGCTGAACTGAACTGAACTGAATTGAATTGAACTGAACTGAATTGAACTGAATTGAATTGAATTGAACTGAATTAAATTAATTGAATTGAATTGAATTGAATTGAATTGAATTGAACTGAAATGAATAGTGATATGTGAGAGTAAAAGTATTGTCCAGAGCAGAACTGAATTGAACTGAACTGAACTAAGTTGAACTGAATTGAACTGAAAATAAGGTGGGGAGAACAAGCCCTTAGGCCGTAACAAAATAATTGTAACAATTGAAAAACTTTCCATATTAGGTAAATTTTATATGCCAAAATTACAAATATGCCATTACTTAATTACTTAACAATCTAATTAGAACATTCATTAAAGTTAATAATTTATACCCTAATTTAACATCAACTACCACAATCACCCATTCACCGCCAACCACCACCGCAATTGACTTCATCAGCCACCACCACAATCACCACCAGATCCACCACACAATCACCACCTCACCTGGAAATTCACCAAAGAAAATTGAAGCACACATCGCATGCAAAGAACGAATACTAGTTATAATATAAAGGAACACATGCATGTTTCAATCATGATCCACTCAATAAATATATTAATTCCCCCATGTGAATTAATAAATAAAGTTCCAACCAACATGCTTGCATCAATATTTCATACAAACATGATATTCAACTCATAATTAAATCTCATACCTAACATGTTCGCACACATGCATAAAACATGTAAAATCCATTCATAATAGAAATCATATATGAACTTACAAAGTTCCTATACATGATACTATAAATTTTCCTTCCTACCATGATACTACATCACACAACACATGGGTATGTATGTACCTTGTGTAAACAAATTGGTAGGCCACCTTAACACCTTAAAAATCGCCTATAGAGTAATTTTCGCCTAAAACAACCAATAAAATCTAAAATCAATACTCCAAATAAATTCCAGCAACTTTAAAATACTTTAAATCTCCTTTAAAAATATTTTTTAAAAAATTTATCATTAAAATCTCAATTACTTGTATTACCTAGCATAGTATTACTATACTAGTAATTAAAATCCATAAAACTCCATTAATAACAATTTTTCTAAATTTCAGCAACTTATAAATTATTAAAACTTCCTTTAAATATACTTAAACATGCTTAAATTCATAAGTTAAATAAATTTCATAATTTATAACATGAACTGCTATGATTTTCTAATCTTTAACACTCTAAAAATTCATGCGTTGATAATTATAAACCCAATCTAAATATAATAATCAAATTTGAATTTTATTCATTCAATACATAATTTATATACTCATAGATTCATCATTAAAACAATAAAATTAAAGCTTCTAATCATAAATAATTCTAAAACAAAACATAAAAACATAATCTTTAATCAAAACTTGAGGAGGAAGAAAAGAATTAAACCAATACAACAAAGAGAACAAAGGAGGAGAGGCGCAGGCCGTGGGTAGGCAGCAGCAGTCGCAGATTGATCGGTGGTAGTGGTGATGGTGGTGGAAGTTTCTTGGCGAAGAAGAAAGTGTTTCTTGAAGGAGAAGAAAGAAAGAAAGAAGAAGAAGAAGAAGAAGAAGAAGAAGAAGAAGAAGAAGAAGAAGAAGAAGAAGAAGAAGAAGAAGAAGAAGAAGAAGAAAGAGATCACATGGAAGAGGAGAGAGACTAGGCCACCGGTTTTGAGTGAGTGTGACGAGAGAGAAAGTTTTTGTGGTGTAAAATATTTGGATTCAAGGTATTTATATGTATGTTTTCCTTGCTTTTGGGCTTAGGAAAAACAATTGAATTGTAAGTAGGACTGAATGATGAATAGAATTGATGATTTAAAACTCCTATCATAACTTCAAGTCATTTTCATAGTCCAATAATTAGTATTTGAGTTCTTCAAGCCCATTTAAATTCGTATCCAAATCCAATTAGTATTTCAAATATTTTTCAAAGCATGCCTTAAAAAAAATATTTTAACTTCCTTAAATCCTTAGAATAATTCTTTTGACTTTCAAATTAGTCAACCTTCTTTAAATAAATGAATTATTTTAAACTAAATTGTATTTAAATATATATATATATATATATATATAGGATTTTTTAACTCGAATAATACAAACTTTGGGCCGTTCTCTAGCAATAATACAAACTTTTGATTATTTTTTAATAATACAAACTTTAGGCCAAAATTCCTTTAGTAGGTCAAGTTGACCGTTAACCTGTAAAACAGGTAGATTTTTTTTTTTTAACTCCAAAATCTCTTCCTCCTTCCCCTAGCCAACCAATTGAAAATGTGAAACCCACCCCCTCCCCCCACCTCCACGGCTCCAACCTCACCCCTCCCCCACCCTCACCTCCACAGCTCCACCCCCCTCCCACAGCTCCACCCCCACTCCCACCCCCAGAGATGAGGTCCACCATCACCATCCCCTCCCCCACCATAAAACCGCCTCAAACTCACCACCCACGAAACTGCCTCAAACTCACCACCCACGAAACCACCTCAAACTCCCCCACCACGAAACTGCCTCAAACTCACCACCACGAAACCACTTCCACAGACCCACCCCTACGGTTTAGGGTTTCTCCGCCACATGAACCGATTCTTCACTACCACCTCCTCAAACTCACCACCACCACCCTCAAACTCTCTTCTCTCAACTCACAAACCGCGAACGTCCTCGCGTAACTGTGCGAAATCGTCGACAACAATGACGTCTCCTCCTCCTCCAATTTGCCGATAATATCAAAATGACCGCCAATTTCGAAGATCGTACTGATTTCGCGCGGTGATGGTGAGTTAGGGTTTGATTCCTTCCGCTTCGATTTGCGTTTGCGACGATTCGACTTGTTGTGCGGGAGAGGATATGAGTTTGAGCGATCGAGAATGGCGTCGGAGTTGACTGGAGATGTTGAAGATATGATCAAGCTGATGGTCGTCGGAGGGGTGCGGTGTGGTTTCGGGGTGGGGGAAGGGCCAAAAATGGGAGTTGGTTGTCGAAGAGGTGCGGTGTGGTTTAGGGGTGGGGGAGGGTGGGGGAGGGTCAGGGTCAGGGGTGGTCGTCGGTGGGTGGTGGTGGGTGTGGTGGGGTGGGGTGGGGGTGGGGTGGGGTAGTGAGAAAGAGAATGAAGGGGGGAGCAGTAGAAGAAAGAAAAAAAAGAAAAATTTTGGTTTTTTTTTCCTAAATTTAAGAAATCAGCCAATCAAATAAAGACACGTGTCCTAGAGGTGCCATGTCAGCTTGGTTACCTCCTACAACAAGTTACCAACTGGTATTAACCTACTGGAGGAATTTTGGCCTAAAGTTTGTATTATTAAAAAATAATCAATAATTTGTATTATTGCGAGAAAACGGCCCAAAGTTTGTATTATTCCAGTTAAAAAATCCTATATATATATATATATATATATATATATATATATATAATCCATAAATTTACGGGGGATTACATCTCATGACTAGGAACACACCTCCTAAACACACCATCGACACATTTTGATTCCACAAGCTAAGTAGCTGGCGAAATCCACAAACCATGGAATCTCATTGTTTATGATGGAAAATACAACTTCCTCCGTCAAATCTTCTTTGGTAGGGGTCTCATCATGATCATAGACATTATCCTCAAGAGGGAGACCAGAAAGATATTCTGCTACCAAGTTTTTCGTCCCCTTATTCTCTTTCATCTCAAAATCAAACTCTCGAATAAGTAACATTCACCTAATGAGTTTAGGCTTTGCATCACTCTTTTTCATCAAATAATAGGCCACCATATGATCCGTGTACCCTATAGCCTTGTTGCAAGTCAAGTAAGACCGAATTTTGTCAAAGCAAAGACACGGGTTCATCTCCTTATCTGCGGTTGCATAATTTTGTTGATCACAATCCAAAGTCCTACTAGCAGAGGCTCACATGTAGTCTTTCTTCCTTGCAGTCCATGAACATCACCCATTGCAAAGTCACTAACATTGCTCGTTAGTGCAAAAGGTAATCTCCGATCCAGAGCTTGCATGAAAGTAAGGGTCATTTTCAAAGTCTGAAAAGTTGTCATGCAAGACTTATCAAACTCAAAATCAACATCTTTTTGAAGTAGATCGTCAATGGTTTACATATTTAAGAAAAGTCCTTGATAAAGCTCCGATGAAACCCATCATGTCCAAGGAATGCACACTTTCCCATAACTGAGTTCAAAGAGGGAAGTTTTTCAACAACCAAAACACTTGTCGTATCCATTTCATTGCCCTTATTCATCACCTTATCTCCGAGGACAATTCTATCCTCAACCATAAGTGACACTTCTCCTAGTTTAAGGCCATGTACATTTTTTGACATCTTTTCAACAAGCTCTCAAGATTAACAAGACATGTGTCAGAAGACGAACCACGCACACATTAAAATCATGAATAACTCAATCGAATCTTTTAGCATGGACCTTTGAAAAGTAGATGGGGGCATTATACAAACCAAAGAGTATCCTTTCGTATGCAAATGTGTCAAGTAAAAGTGTTTTTCTCTTTGTCATTCGGATAGATAGGGATTTGAAACAATCCAGAGTAACCATGAAGAAAACAAAAGTGTGAATAATGAGCAAGTTTTTCCAATATTTGATCAATGAAAGGGAGAGGGAAGTGGTCTTTGTGAGTGGATTTGTTTAATTTTCTTTGAACTATGTAACGGTGTCATTTTGATAAAAATATATTTAGTGTATCATTAAGGTGCCAAAAATCACTTTTCATAATATATTTGTAACTCCTAACAAGAAAAAAACTAAGAATGTAGTAAAGACAAGGAAAGGGTCGGTACACATGGAAATTGAAATTAATTGAAGTCTAAACAAGCTGAAATCGTCGAGTTAAAGGATCTTTGGGGTTTTGAAAGATGTTAGTGTATAATTATGTAAGGTTTAGCTCTCTTATAAATTACTCAAGTCCTTTCTCGAATAGTGCTCAAGATTAATCGCTTAATCAATCAACTAAATTTTTTTTTTTCAAATGGTCTTTAGTTAATTGAGTATGAAGTCTATAAATATAATTGGACTTGTATCTGACCATGATATCCTCTAACAAACATTTGTTATGCAATTCCATTAACCATTTATCGTGGTCCCACTCTCTCACAAAGTTGTGGTCACTACTCACTAACATACTAATATTAGTGGAGCTCTAACTACGGTGTTTAGAAAGGTGTTTATTGGCTGACTTAGAGTCTAGTGCAATTCCTTTCATGTAAGCGTTGTTTGTACAAGCAATTTATAAATGATGATGAAATTTCGGCTCATTTGATGGACAGTTTTTCACATCAGCAGTAGATGAAGAGAGTTAGAGAGATAATGGGCTTCGTCTAAGTGACATGATCTACTAATGTCTTATTGTCATACTCCACTTTCCCCTCTCTCTCCCTCTATTAAGGTGTAAGAAATGCATGAATTTAAAGTTATACCAACTAAAAAAGTTGGGGAAAAACCACCTTACTAAAATCACACTGGATAAAATGTATTCATTTGTCCTTCCCAAATTAAAAAAAAGTTCCTATGAAAGGTCTTACAAGCTTATATAATTACATAGATTGGCGCATCAAATCTGGAAGGTTGATCTCTGCGTACAAAGCATCATTCTAAAGGTTCAACATATACTCTTTCCGTTTCTTTTTAGTTTACTCACTTTATTTTGGAAGAGAATGAAAGAGAAACTACAAAAGTATGAAAGAAAAACTTAAAAGGTGGATAGAGAAACTTAAAAGGTGGATAGAAAAACTGAAAAGTGAGAGAGAAAAACAAAAAAGTGAATTACAATATTAAAAAATGTGGATGATATGGGTAGAAAAAGAGGAGAAAGTAAATGTGAAATGTTATCAAAATTAGAAAATACAACAGTATGTAGATTAAAAAGAAACGAACCAAAAAAGAAAGTGTATAGACTAAAAAGAAACAAAGAGAGTATATAGCATGTATTCTCAGTTGTAAAAAGGTTGTGTTTTGACGCTAACACTTAATAAAAATGAAAATTAAGGTTCGTCGAGTGGTTTTCAAGTTCTCCATTTAATGTTGGGATAAGAGTTTGATTTTCACTCTTTGCAATAAAAATCGCCAGCCAATTACTCCTCCTTCTGCCAAGGGAAATCCCCTTTCCTTTTTTTTAGAAAAAAGTTATTGATGTATCAAATTAGCTAATCGAGTACTATGATACTAGTAAAAGACACTGCAATATCAATAAAAATTTTGCAATACTACCTTCGTTCCTTTTTAATAGTTACAGTTACACTTTTTACGCATGTTGATGCACTACTTTGAGCCATTATATCACTAATTTTGTAATTGTAAAAAATTAAAAAAAAAATGATGTTCTAGAAGTACTACATATCTAGAGGAAGCAAACATGACCGCACATGACTATATTTTCTCGTAACCATCAATCACAAATGATAGTCAAACGAAAATTTGTGAATAGTGTCAAAAGTGCAAGTGTAACTATTAGAAAGGAAAGAAAAGTGGTATATCTGAAGATTTTGTAGCACCAATTTTTTTTTGAGTCATACTTATAGTACATGATTGGTACGAGAAATTATTAAATTGGTATTGTAGGAACAAATAACTGCTACACACAAGAATTATACTTATCTGATAACCGTGGCGTGAAGAAATCACTGCCCTAAAGTTGAATTTCCCCCGCAACAACACACGGACTCACGGCAATCAACCTCCAGAGATACACGGTTTCTGCGTTTCCAGTGTTGATGGAAAAACAAATTGAGAACGATCTTGAATATTGCCCAGAATTTTGGAAGAGAAAGAAAATAGAGAAGAAGAGAGTATTTTTGATTTCCTGTCCCCTTAGTCAAAACAGAAACCTCGGTATTTATAGAAGATTTAACAGGCCAAAGGCAAAATCCAAAAGCTAGAAGCCAAAAGCTAAAAGCCAAAAAGCAGAAGCCAAAAGCTAAAGGCCAAGAGCTAAAAGACAAAAACGTGGGTACCAACGGTCACTTTAGAGGGAAGAAAAAACGCAAGCTTAAAATGGTCATAAAACTAACAGAATTTTGACCCAAAACTTTAGTTAAGGCCGATGGCCCTGGCCCGGTCCGGGCAGGACCGCGTTTGGTAACCACACATCACCACAAGCCCACTAAAAACCGCATTACTACTCAACTCAAAGAGTAGTGGAAGTGCAAAGGTTATAAATCTTTCCTCTCCCTATTATATTTCCAATGTGGGGACAAGGGACTTCAAGAGACTCACATTGACTCTTTACTTCTTTTGAAGCAAAAACACTATAAACTCCAACAGGTATTACAAAATGTTCCAATATAAGCTGATTAATACTCCTTTTACATATTTGTTTGTGTGGACCAATATAATTTCTCAACTACAATTTTGATCGATGACTTCCCCTATGTCTCGTAGGTTTTTATGTTCACAACTTGTAACGGCCTACACATATCATGCTCTGATTAATATAGGTGATGATGAACCTGCCTGCTTCTGAGCTTTTTAAGCTCAGGTTGGTTAAATTTTGACAGAGAGTTTGCTTAACTTGAGATTTGATTAACTCAGCAAATCAAGTAGAAAAGAGCACGTCCAAATATGTAAACTTATTAAAGTGATTCACTTACTAATTTACTAGGACAAATAAGCTAGAATCAGGAAAATGCTTATTAATATCTTGATAAACGGTTCACCATCATCACCCATTAAACTCCAAAAGGGGCTTCGTCAAGGCGATCCCCTATCTCCCTTCCTTTTCAACATCATAGTTGAAGTTCTCCACCTAATCATTGAAAAATCCACTTCGATGCAATTGTGGGAAGGAATCGAAGCTTGTCCGGGGGGCCCTAGAATTTCACATCTCCAATATGCTGATGATATTCTACTTTTCTGCCCCCCAAAAATGGCTTTCTTACAAAATATCAAAAAAGCTTTAATTCTTTTCCACCTTGCATCCGGTTTGAAAGTTAATTTCCACAAAAGTTCATTAATGGGTTTAAATGTTACTGATGTTTGGATTGATTGTGCAGCAAAAAATTTATATTGTAAGAAGGGCTCGATCCCCTTCAATTATCTTGGCTTGCCAATTGGCGGGAACTCTTCGCGCCTATCTTTTTGGGATCCTATCATTGAGCGAATGGAAAATAAACTGTCAGTATGGCGTGGCAAGCTCATGTCAATCGGAGGCCGACTCACTCTCATAAAATCGTCACTCTCCAATCTGCCACTTTACTTCATGTCTTTGTTCCCAATTCCACAAAGCATCATATTGCGGATCATCCGAATTCAACGACAGTTTCTTTGGTGCAAAAGCTCGGAAGTTAAAACAATGGCCCCGATCAACTGGAATACAGTGCAATTACCCAGATCTTTGGGCGGTCTCTCTACAGGCAATCTCCTTCACAGAAACCTAGCTTTATTATTCAAGTGGGCTTGGAGGCTTTTTGCGGAACCTGACTCCCTATGGTGTCGAGTAATCAGGTGTAAATATAAATACTCTTGGTATCTGTCACCCTCGGACCTGGAAGTGCCATCTCATGGAGGCCCATGGAAAAAAATTTGTGGCTCACTTCTTAACAATCCTCACGCGAAGAATCTGACACTGAAAGGGCCAAGGAAAAGGGTCGGCAATGGGCTCAACACACTATTCTGGCTCGAAACATGGATAACGGACTCCCCTTTAAAGGAAAAATTCCCGAGACTTTTCTCAATCTCTAGCCATCAAAGAGCTTCGGTAAATGCAATGGGCCTTTGGGACGGCCATTCATGGCTATGGAATTTCTCTTGGACCCGTGAACTGAGAGTTCGTGATACTGCCGAAAAAGTCCAACTTGAATCTCTCCTCAACAAGGTCTGTATCTCTCTTGAAAGCGCTGATGAAGTTATATGGGCACCGTCCAAAACAGGTTCGTTCTCGGTCAAATCGTTTGCCGAGGAGCTAGCAAAAATGGATCAATCAACTCCACATGATCCTCTAATTGGGAAAGTATGGAAAGGATTAGTCCCTCCACGGATTGAATTCTTTGCATGGTTAGCTTGCCATGGCAAACTCAATACGAGATCAAAATTAGCGAAGCTCCACATAATCCCCCCATCTCATGACCTTTGTCCCCTTTGTAACGAAAAATCTGAAAGTGTCAATCATCTTCTGCTCCATTGTAATTATGCGTGGAGAGTGTGGTGTTGGTGGATGAAACTATGGGACGTCACGTGGGCCTCCCCACCCTCCCTCAAGGCCCATCTACAAATATGGTCAATTCATGGAAGAGATCCTTTTTTTAAGAAGGTCTGGTGGGCAGTTTTCTTCATCATCATTTGGTCAATATGGAAAGAAAGAAATGCAAGAATTTTCCAACAAGTGGTCTGCTCAATTGAGAAAACATGTGAGATGATTCTTTTAAGGCTGGGATGGTGGATTAAGGGTTGGGGGGAACCTTTTCCCTACTCATCTGATGAAATTGCTAGAAACCCCCATTGCCTCCGAAACTTTCTTAACCTTCAGAAAAAATCAAAAGCCGGAAGTCCTGCCCTTATAGCATGGATCCCCCCGCCTTGCAACCACTTAAAGTGGAACGTGGACGCTTCCTTCGACCCCTCTCTTGGCCGAGCTGCTGTAGGGGGAGTTCTCAGGGATGACTCCGGGCAGTTTATATGCCTATTCTCTAGCCCAATCCCTTGTATGGAAATAAATTCGGCAGAAGTCTTCGCAATCTTGAGATCCATCAAAATATCCATGTCCTGTGAACGTCTCAAAAACCGAATGATTATCATTGAATCCGACTCAAAAAACGCGGTCCAATGGTGCTCGAAAGAATCTGGTGGGCCTTGGAATCTTGGGTTCCCCTTAAACTTCATCAGAAATGCGCAGCAATCGTGGTTAAATATCTCAATCATACACAAAGGGAGAGAATCAAACATGGTAGCAGATACATTGGCAAAACAAGGACTAAACAGGCTTGACGAATTTCTGGCTTGGTGCTAAACTGCCTCTTCAATCAGGGACCCCTTTTTTCATAAGTTTGGTTTGATAAAATCTGTAATAGGGCCTATCATATGTAAAGGGCTTCTTTATAAGCCCGACACCCCCTTTATTAATTAATGAGAACAAACCAAATTATCAAAAAAAAAAAAATATCTCTAAAGAATAGGAAAAGTTAGAAACATAGTAATCATAGTTTAAGATATTAATTGCTGTTGGAGCTCGAAATTAAGGGTTGAGATCTAGTTAGGTTTTCAGGCAAGACTAGCCTAACATTCTCTAGCTTGACAATCTCAACATTGGCTCGTGCTCCAGTACTTTGAGTTTATATGGACTATGAACTATGGTAGCCGAGTTATTGCAGGTTGTGTCTTAGCTTGGTTGGTTCCTCATCAGTATCCTCTTGGTTCTTATACTTCCATTGCACTTTAAGAATCGGAAAGTTGCAATATTATGACTTTTGTACTATTCACATACTCCATTTAACATGCATATTTTTAGTGTTATATACAAACAAAAGGTTTATTTTGTAAGGATGTAAAATACTTCCACATTTAACGAATAATAAATTGAGAAGATAGCAATTATCAAAGTTTAAAAAAAAAGTGTTGTAATTTTTAAAGGGAGTAAGTTTATCGTACTAATCCACATACCCCTATAATCAGGGCCGTCCCAATTATTATAGAGGCCCTGTGCAACTAATAGAAAACGGGCCCTTAATTAGTAATTCCATTTTCGTTCAATTTTCGTTTTAAGTTGATGGTTGTCTTTGTCATTGACGATAATTAATCATTTATTAAATTTTTATGAACATTTTACTAAGCTTAACACATTATTTCATCATGGAATCAAAACTTGGCGAACTTATTTCTTCTAAATTTGTCTTATTTATGAAATTAGTCTACCCTCGTATTAGTATTACTATTGAAGTATTATTAGTTTTTTTGGTATTAGAGATCGACTAAGAGCCGTGCTATAGATTTGATCCATGAATTCAAACTTAACAATTAAATCAAGTAATGTTTAATGTTATTATTCTAAAGTAAAAGAATTAACAAATGAAAATTATAATCACCCGAGGAATAATCCGGGACTTTAATTAAACTAGTTAAATTATATTAGTATCGGGTAACTGCTCACTGGATTAACTAAGTTGTATCCTCAAATTAGATGATATCCACATTAAAGTATAGTTAGTGGTTGCAAGGGATTAGGGTTCTCAAGAAAAATTATTGAGGGTAATTGCTATTTGCTAAGTAGTGTTGGTGATTTATTGGCATAAAAGTTAAAACAAATTAAAAACATCTAGCCTTTTATAGATTGACTATATAGTTCAATTGCATTTACTAAGACAAATGTGTAAAACATAAATGACATAAATACAAAGCATTTGACTTGTTAGGAAGAGAAAAAAAATAATTTGGAAATTAAATCATTATAAGGATTCGAACACCTACCTTCGTGTAATTTGAAGAAGACCATCAATCTACAAAACCACTATACTACAAGCAACCACCCTTCTTAATACATGTTGCAAAAAAATCCTATATATTAACTTGAGGCTTGAGGCCACATTTTATTGGGGGCCCTGGTGCACTTGTCATTAGCCGGCTTTGCCTATAATGAATCTTTCCTAACTCTTAATATCTATTGTAGATGCCGTTTGACCTTCAATTAATGAAATTTTTCTTTCAAAAAAAAATAAAAATATTTCCTATCTCTTTATGGTTTTATCGTGATGGAATTCACATATACTTCATCTGTTTAGAAATAGTTGCACCGTTTCATGTTTTCACGCTTGCCGATACATGGTTTCAAACGTTAATATCTTCAATTATCAATGAGTAAAAATTATGAATAGTTAATATCAAAAAGAAAATAGTGAGACGAATCTAACAAGATCCGGTATGACTATGTTTTCCTAAAATATAAATCACCAAAGATAATCAAAGTGTAACATATGAATAGTAAACACTATGCAAATGATGCAACTATTTCTAAACGGATGAAGTATCATATACACGCCTGTAGGCCCTTCAAATCATAAATAGTATCTCTCCTTGTAAGTTGTAAGTTATCCGTTTGTATAAACTATAGCATCAATTATACAATAAGAGTAAGTTTATTTCTTCAAGAGTTATCTCATTGCCAGGCCACCACCTTCAAGAATTTCCACCACCATGTATATATAGCATGAAAATAAGTATAATGGCGCACTTAAGATGAATATTAAGGGTCAGCTTGTATTGGTGGTGTTCACGCATGCGCACTATTTATATATATGGTATGATGCATGCATCCCTAATCCCTTCACTGCCATTCAACACTATATATGTGCTGCATTTACCTGCTTGAAAGGAGTGCATATATCATTATTTACTAACAAACATCACCATGAAAATCTCTCTTTTCTACCTGTTTTCCTACTTTGTGCTCTTACACTACCATATCAATGAATCTACCGCATCACCAGATAATGGTGACATTTACATCATATACATGGGATCTAACAAAAATAGCTACGATGTGATTCTTAGCTCGTTGTTACGAAGGTGAGTATATATATATATATCGTTTTTCTAATAGTTCATGAAATTATTTTGAGCGCGAAGTAATAGAATTTTAATAGTATGAATTAATTGTGGTAGGAACAAGAATGCATTAGTACACAGCTACAAGCATGGATTATCTGGATTTGCTGCACATTTATCAGACTCAGAGGCACATCAACTGACTAATGAACCTGGGGTTGTGTCCGTGTTTCCAGACCCCGTGTATCAACTCCACACAACGCGTTCATGGGATTTTTTGCAACGCGAAATTTCCTTACTAACTGACTCTCAACCACGCTCTAATGCTCCTGTGTTATCCTCTCAAGGATCAGATACTATTATTGGAATCTTAGATACAGGTAAAATTATAAAGGAAAAACTATTTTTGATAAGTTAACCTTTGCGCGTTCTTCTTAAAATAAGTTCACCTTTCAATTAACTTCTGTTGCAACGGAAGCGATTTAACAAAGCAATAAACTCAAGAAAGCGAATAAAGAACACACAAGATTTAACGAGGTTCACTATCAATTTGATAGCTACGTCCTCAAGGCAGGGGAAAAGATTGTTTCACTATGAACGAGATGATTACAAGTACAATAGGCAAGATTCAATGATATTGAATCTCAAAGACTCTCTCTAATCTCCTCTATTGTGTTTCTCTCTAATCTCTCTCTCTAATTTGTGGTGAAACAAGCGTACAATTAGGGCACTATTTATACCCTTCATTAAACGAGAAACAGAAAACCGGGAAAAGCCGAATTCCCGATAGGTGCGGGCGCACCACTTTTGGTGCGGGCGCACCACTCTGGTGCGGGCGCACCGCAAAGTGCGGGGCACCAACTTCTGCCTCTCAACTGAAATCCGTCGTGACGAGTGTGCGGGCGCACCTGACCTGGTGCGGGCGCACCTGACCTGGTGCGGGCGCACCTTTACTTGGTGCGGGCGCACCACTCGCGCTGATCGCAAGTCACTCGTTTCACAAATCTCCACCTTGACTTGCATCTACCACACAACTCCACCTCAAAACAATCAACCAAACATGTATCTCTTCAACAGTACTCGAGATACACTTTCCCCTCTGCAGTTGCATCTTTAACCCGATGCCGGGCTTGCCACTTTATCCCGGGGCCGGGATTGCCTCCACCTTGAGGCACAACCTCTCACAAGATCAAATGTGACTATCAACGTTCAACAAGTCCAAGCAATGTTTGAACTTGCGAACTGGAACTGGCTTGGTGAACATATCAGCTGGTTGTCTGCAGTCCCAACTTTCTTCACCACTATCCTCTTCTCACTCCTCAGAAAATGGTACCTTACATCAATGTGTTTAGTCCTATCATGGTGCACCTGATCCTTAGCAAGACAAATAGCACTCAAGCTATCACAATACACAATAGCACGATCATGGTGAAGACCCAGATCACTAACCAAACCACGTAACCATATACCCTCCTTTGCTGCAGCAGTCAAAGCCATGTACTCAGCCTCCGTAGTAGACAAAGTCACTGAAGACTGCAAAGTAGCCTTCCAACTAACCACAGAACCTCCTAGAGTGTATACATACCCAGTCATCGATCTTCTAGTGTCTATATCACCTGCATAGTCCGAATCAGAATATCCGGTCACCAAACACTCAGTATCATTCCCATAAATGAGACCCACATCTGCCGTTCCTCTCAAGTAGCGGAAAATCCGCTTCACTGCCTGCCAGTGTTCCTTCCCTGGTTGAGTCATAAACCTGCTCACAACACTAACAGCATGTGCTAAGTCTGGCCTAGTGCAAACCATAGCATACATCAGACTACCAACAGCACTAGCATACGGAACCTTAGACATATACTCTTTTTCCTCATCAGATTGAGGAGAAAGCACAACAGAAAGACGAGCATTTGCAGCAGCAGGAGTATCAATAGATTTCGCAGTACTCATACCAAACCTGTCAAGTACCTTCAAGATATAACTTTTCTGAGAAAGGAAAAGTTTCTTCCGTCCATGATCCCTATAGATCTCCATGCCAAGAATCTTCTTTGCTGCTCCCAAATCTTTCATGTCAAACTCGGAACTCAGAAGCTTCTTCAACTTCACACGTCTGACTTCTTCTTTGCTGCAATAAGCATGTCATCAACATATAACAATAAGTAAATATATGAACCGTCCTCCACCTTGCTATGATAAACACAGCAATCATATGGACTCCTGTAAAACCATGCTCAACCATGAAGCTGTCAAACCTCTTGTACCACTGTCTAGGTGACTGCTTAAGTCCATACAAGGACTTCTTCAGACTGCAAGCAAACTTCTCTTTTCCTGGAACAACGAACCCCTCTGGTTGACTCATCAGAATATCCTCCTCCAACTCCCCATGTAGGAAAGCTGTTTTCACATCTAACTGCTCAAGTTCCAGATCAAAATGTGCTACCATTGCTAATAACACTCTAATAGAAGTATGACGAACCACTGGCGAGAAAATCTCATTGTAGTCGACCCCTTCCCTCTGACTGAACCCTTTTGCAACTAGCCTGGCTTTTTATCTGACACTTTCACCCTCTGAAGTTCCCTCTTTCCTCTTGAAAACCCACTTGCAACCAACCACCTTACGACCCTGTGGTATCCTCACTAGTTCCCATGTCTGGTTCTTGTGAAGAGACTCCATCTCCTCACTCATAGCAACTAACCACTTAGCTGATTCGTTACTAGAAACTGCTTCCTTGTAGGACATTGGCTCAGGTGACTCAATATCTTCAGCTACATGTAATGCATAACCAATCATCTCCTCTACACAGCAGTTTCGGCCAGGAACATTCCTGCCCTCTATCTGTTCAATCAGTCTCTGCGCTTCTTCCTAGGTCGTTTCTGACCTTCAACAACAGTTTCCTCATGATCAGACTCAACATCAGCTGTTTCATCAACAACAGCTACATCCCTCTGACTAGTCTCCACAATGGGAGAACTCACTGGAGCCTCATTATCCTTCCCCTGAGTTCGAACCTGTGGAGTAGGATCTGGAGCAACTACTTGCTCAGATCCTTCATCTGTGCTCTCATCAGTATCACCTGCAGGTTTGTTAGCAGATACAAACATAGTGTTTTCATCAAAAGTAACATCTCTACTAAGTATAACACGCCCTTCTGATGGGGACCAAATCCTGTAACCCTTCACACCATCTCCATACCCAAAAAACAACCCTTCTTAGCCCTTGGTTCAAGTTTACCCTCATTCACATGATAATAGACCATACAACCAAAAACACGCAAACCAGAATACTCAGCACTTCTCCCAGACCATACCTCATAAGGTACCTTGCAGTCAATACCTGTATGAGGACCACGGTTTATCAGATAACATGCCGTTTTCACGGCTTCACTCCAGTACTTCCTAGTCAACCCTGCATTAGAAAGCATGCATCGAACTCTCTCTAGCAAAGTCTGGTTCATGCGCTCTGCAACACCATTCTGCTGTGGTGTTTTCCTGACAGTGCGATGTCTCACTATCCCTGTGTCCCTGCAAAGCTCATTGAACTCATCATTAACAAATTCTAAACCATTATCCGTACGTAGCCTCTTAACCTTCTTTCCTGTCTGATTTTCCACTAAGACTTTCCATTGCACAAAAGTCTTAAAAGCCTCTCCCTTATGCTTTAAACAATAAAGCCAACAGTACCTGGAGAAATCATCAATAAAAGTCACAAAATAACTGAATCCTCCTATACCTTCTACCCGAGCAGGCCCCCAGCAATCTGAGTGAATATAATCCAGCGTCGCCTTAGTTATGTGCAGCCCCTTCCCAAACTTAGTCCTGTGTTGCTTACCCAACACACAGTGCTCACAAAACTCAAGGTTCTTCACCTTGTGGCCACAAAGAAGGTTCATCTTGGATAATATCTGCATCCCTCGCTCACCCATATGCCCAAGTCGTCTATGCCACAACTTAGTCATCTCCTCAGAACTTGTAGATGCAACATTAGCAGAACCAGTCAGAGTAGTACCTTGTAACACATACAGAGTACCCAACTTAGTGCTCTTAAGCACCACCTTCGAACCTTTCCACACACATAGTTCCCCATCCGAGCCAGAAAAAGTAAACCCTCCTTCATCTAAGACACCCAGAGAAATCAGATTTTTCTTTAACTGTGGAACATGTCTAACATTCATCAAGTACGAATCTCACCCCCAAAGTCTTTATCTTGATGGAACCCCTTCCTACAACCTTACAAGCAGCATCATTACCCATAGTAACATTACCACCATCACAAGACTCATAAGAAGTAAACCAATCACGATTTGGACACATATGGTAAGAACACCCCGAATCTAAAATCCAACGATCAGACGGACTAGGCATATCAACAGCAGCTAATGCTAGGTCCTCTTCGGAGTCATATTTCGTATCCTGTTGTGCAATGTTAGCATTGGAAGCTTTAGGATTCTTGGGACATTTATTCTTCCAATGGCCAGGTTCTTTCAATAGTGACAGACATTCCTAGGATTGGTCTCTTTACCCTTAGAATTTTTCTTCTTCTTAGGACCCTTCCCCTTAGCCGAGTTCACCACCAACCCAGCCCCTGAATCTCCACCACTCTCAGTCGTTGCCGCCTTCTGGCGCAACTCCCTAGTAAAAAGTGCTGACTTCACCTCCTCTAGGGTCACAGTCTCTCTCCCAACAACAAATGACTCAACAAAGTTCTCATATGAATGTGGAAGTGAAACAAGCAAAATCAAAGCAGCATCTTCATCCTCAATCTTAACATCTATATTACGCAAATCAAGTAAAATAGTATTAAGTTGATCTAAATGATCTCTTAGAGACGTACCTCCTTGCATACGCAAGGCAAACAGCCGTTGCTTCAAAAGCAACTTGTTGGTGAGTGACTTCGTCATGTAGAGACTCTCCAACTTCGCCCACAGACCTGCCGCAGTGATCTCATCTGCAACTTCTGTGATCACATCGTCTGCCAAGCACAGCAAAATCGTGGAGTGAGCCTTCTCCTCCATCGCCTCTAATTCGGCCTCGCTAGGGCCTCCAGCCGCTCCACTCTTGTCACTCTTGACAAGAGGTTTCCAGATGCCTTGTTGCTTCAACAAAGCGCGCATCTTTATCTGCCATAGCCCAAAACTGTTCCTCCCCGTAAACTTATCAATCTTTGAGTTCATCGTATTCATCTTCCCAAAACCCTAACGCTGATTTTAATCTCAAGCTCTAGATACCAAGTTTGTTGCAACGGAAGCGATTTAACAAAGCAATAAACTCAAGAAAGCGAATAAAGAACACACAAGATTTAACGAGGTTCACTATCAATTTGATAGCTACGTCCTCAAGGCAGGGGAAAAGATTGTTTCACTATGAACGAGATGATTACAAGTACAATAGGCAAGATTCAATGATATTGAATCTCAAAGACTCTCTCTAATCTCCTCTATTGTGTTTCTCTCTAATCTCTCTCTCTAATTTGTGGTTGTTCACTAAGCGTACAATTAGGGCACTATTTAATACCCTTCATTAAACGAGAAACAGAAAACCGGGAAAAAGCCGAATTCCCGATAGGTGCGGGCGCACCACATTTTGGTGCGGGCGCACCAACTCTGGTGCGGGCGCACCTCCAAAGTGCGGGAGCACCAAACCTTCTGCCTCTTCAACTGAAAATCCGTCGTGACGAGTGTGCGGGCGCACCCCTCCCTGGTGCGGGCGCACCTGACCTGGTGCGGGCGCACCTTTACTTGGTGCGGGCGCACCACTCGCGCTGATCGCAAGTCACTCGTTTCACAACTTCAATTAACTATGAATAAGTTAACCTTGTATCTACTAGCAAATAAGTTAATCACAATGTCATCCTATTAAAATGTGGCATGTATCATAATTTCAACGTCATTAACTAGTTTACAGCAAAACTAGATACAAGATTAACTTATCTTGAGATAATCAAAAGAATGATTTATTTTGAGAAGATCAACCAAAGGTTGACTTATTAAAAACAATATATTTTTCCAATTATAAATTAGGAATTAAGCTAAAGTTGTGAAACTATACATCATATATAGTTTATGATCCAAATTATGTGCAATATTTATAGGTATCTGGCCAGAATCTGAGAGCTTTATTGACAAAGACATGGGCCCAATTCCATCAAGATGGAAAGGGAAATGTATGGAGGGATCCGACTTCAGTTCTTCAAATTGTAGCAAGTATGTTTGGCACTATACAATGTCCTGCTCACTTCATTTTTTCTTCTAAAAGAATATTTTAAGCAAAAATAAGTTTCAATCACCAAATTCCAGTACAATTCAACAAAACAAATCCTCAAAAGTTAGTTTTGATCAGTAAACATCATATGTACCTTCTTTTAACAATTACAACAAGTAATATTTTATCAATAGAACTAATATTAGTTTAGTTAAAATCAGTTGAAGTGAACACGGTCTAAGTAATACCAGATTGTTCAATTTTTTTCAAGTGACCCTTCCCTTATCTTTCTCTTTAATCTTAAAGTAATCAAAACATCTTCCGTTCATGTAGAAAATTGATAGGAGCAAGATACTACAAGGATGATGACATTAGTGCTGTAACTCACTCGGCTAGAGATACCTTAGGCCACGGCACACATGTAGCATCAACAGCGGCAGGTGTTCCAGTTGCAAACGCATCATACTACGGGTTAGCTAGAGGGGAAGCAAGGGGTGGATCACCTTCATCACGCATAGCTATGTATCGCGTGTGCTATGATGACGGATGCCCTGGATCTGCTATCTTGGCTGCATTTGATGATGCTATAGCAGATGGCGTTGATCTGTTGTCCTTATCGCTCGGTTCTTCTGCTGTCTTTGCACCTGATTTTGCCACTGATCCTATAGCTATTGGCTCTTTCCATGCAGTAGAGAAGGGAATCACTGTGGTTTGCTCTGCAGGGAATGATGGACCTTCTCCTCAAACTGTAGTTAATGTGGCTCCCTGGATCTTAACTGTTGCTGCTAGTACCATTGATCGCGATCTCCAATCTGATATTATCTTAGGCAACAATAAAGTGATTAAGGTAACAAATATATATAAACTTTGTTTTAGTGACTGAAAAATCATGCAAATATGATGCTCTTCCACTCTTTCCTACAGTCCATAAAATGAACCTGTTCTATTATACAATTTTTTCGAACCAACAAGTTTATGTACATATTCTTGCGAGACGGTGTGACATGAGACCAGGAGTATGATTGTATCAAATTATATCAAGAGAATTATACAACTTTCTCTCTTATTTTAAATTTCAGGGTGAATCCATAAACTTCTCAGATCTTGATAACTCCCCAAAATATCCACTAGTTTCTGGTGGTGCTGCCAAGAGTAAGTCTGCAAGTGAAGAGGATGCAAGGTGAACATCTTCAATTGTACATCAGTTTTAATTTTTTGTTGTTGTGATTCATCACTTCAGTGTTAACCAATTTGATATTTGTCAGGAACTGCTACCCAGATTCAATTGATGCAGATAAAATCAAAGGAAAATTAGTCCTTTGCCAACATAAAGAAGGTGGTTTTAGTATGAGAGCGAAGCAGATGGGAGTTAAGAGCCGTGGTGGATTAGGAATGATATTTATCAATGATGCAACGCGGTTAGTTGCCTCTAATTGGGGGACCTTTCCAGTGACTGTGATCACCTCAACAGATGCTACAGAAATCCTTGATTACATCAATGCAACTGAGTAAGATAACACAGTAGTGAACATCTTTGTTATTCTCTCTTTCATATTATATACTGACCTTATGAAATTTTGTTTTCCAAGGAATTCGGTTGCAACAATCTTAGCTACAAAAACAATCCAAAAATTTCAGCCAGCACCAACAGTTGCCTATTTCTCTGCAAGAGGTCCCTCAACAAGCACGAAAAACATTCTCAAGGTAAGATCCATGTCGTTGTTTTTGTGTTGGAAATAACATCCTAACAAAGGTTCTAAGAAAAAAGTTTTGCAGCCTGATATTTCAGCACCAGGAGTAAGTATAATCGCAGCGTGGTTAGCTAATGATACATCAGCAGAAACCACACCTGAGGGAAGAGAACCTCCTAAATTCAACGTGCTTTCTGGGACCTCTATGTCTTGCCCGCATGTTGCAGGCATTGCTGCCAACATTAAATCTCATAATCCTTCTTGGAGTCCTGCTGCCTTAAGATCTGCTATAATGACAACTGGTATGCGAAATTAAAAGTATGAAATAGTTCGATAGTTTTTGCAAGAACAAGTCTTTGATGAGTCAGTCTCACACTAACGTCAATAGTAAGCACTCAAAATAGCAAAAAAAAAAACATATGGAATTGGAAGTTTGACTATATCATTGATAGTCTTGTATTCAGTATATGAAACTTCTAATTGCTAAATACTTGTAAACTTGGAGAATTAGTTTGACAGTGATCTATTTTAGGAGTACATCAACCTTTTAATTCTTTGTTAATGCTATGATGCAAAAGTTTTAATATGATCGAAAAAAAATGCAAAAACGTTGATCATAACACTAGTAGAATAAATACTTATTGCTACGGTCTTTAAGTGGTGTATTACTCCAATATAATGCAAAAGATTTAAATCATGAATTTTTAAGCAGTGTATTACTCCAATATAATATCAGTAACCTGAAATTGAAGAGTAAAATTGAGAACATGAGTTATAACTTTTATAAGGTTGTATATATATGTGTGTACATAATTCAAACTTTTACTATTTTTTGTTTAACCAATAACTGGCTGATAATCTGATTCAACAGTTATGGTATTTACATATACTTACTAAATTGGTTACGCCATACGCAGCAAGTCAAAACAACAATATGAAAGAGCCAATAACCACGCAAAAAGGAGAAGTGGCCACACCATATGATTTTGGAGCAGGAGAGGTGAGTCCAACAGGAGGACTACAACCAGGACTAGTTTATGACATCGAACCATCAGAATACCTGCAATTTTTGTGTTATTATGGATACAATATCACCACCATTAAGCTCATTGCAGCTCAAATTCCGAGTGGATTTTCTTGCCCGAGTAATTCAAGCACCAACATGATATCGAACATTAACTACCCATCTATAGCTGTGTCGATGAATGGTACGACAGCTCCTATTACCGTGAAGAGGACTGTCACTAATGTTGATGCTGATGAAGAGACAATCTATACTGTAACTGTAGATAAACCTTCAGAAGTTGAGGTAACTGTAAGTCCTAGTGAACTGAAGTTTACAGTAGATACAAAAAAGTTGGATTACCAGGTCACATTTTCGGCTTCCTCTTCTTCTGCTAAAAGGGATCTATTTGGGGCAATCACATGGAAGAGTAAGAAGTACAAAGTGAGAAGTCCAATTGTTGTAATCCCTTAGTAACTCTAATATAGTAAGTTAAAACCAAAGTGGAGTTTGAGTTTGAGTAATTTAGTATACATTACAAACATCTCACTTTTGCCCAAAGGGCTACTATAATAATCAATCTTATATGAAAAACTTAAGAGAGTTATTTCCAGTTTATGAAAAACAAGAAGACTGGAAGAAGAGCACTTGTGTGAACAAGCTACTGGGGAATATGATGTTCTATCCATCTGTATCAAAGGATTTTCTTTAGCCACTCTAATCAAAGCTCATATTGCTTGATCTTGATTTCTAGAAAATCAAGGGCATGTGTATCTTCAAAATACTGAGGAATCAAAGCTCACGTAATTCTTCTAATAATATTATCTTGGATTTTGGGAGAAGAAGGTTGTTTTTATCTTTGAAGACAAAAGTTTAAATTTCACAAAACATTATAACTTAAGCTATCATCTTCATCTACATTAGCCAAAGTCATCGAACACTGTTATATCTTGGTCTTAATTTCTAGAAAATAAAGATGCATGCATATCGTCAAACTATTTACGAATAAAAGCTAATATAATTTTTCTTGTACAAGTGTGGAGAATAATTGTGGTACTTTAATTACGTTAACCCTGACATTATAATATATATAGGTCATAGCATACATTACAATCCTAATATGATTAGAATTTCTTTCTATCTTGTGTATATATAATATTACACAAATACACCCTCTCAAGCTTTATGGGTGAAACAAACGGATAGATTAGAACGATGTTTAGTAAGCAAATCAGTAGATAGGCATTTAATAAAGATATCAACAACTTGCAACTGAGTAGAAACATGACGAACCAGAAGACCTTCTTTGGCAACCATTTCACGAACAAAATGGTAATCAACATTAATATATGTTTTAGAAACATTATCACAATACAAGATCACATGTCGTCGAAGGAAAGAACCAAGATCAGCAAGTAGTTGCCGGAGCCAAATAGATTCAACAGCAGTGTACTCAACTCCTCGATATTCAGCTTCAGTGTAGGATTTAGAAACAGTAGGTTGATTTTTCGAGCGCCGGTATATCAAATTCTTCCTAAGAAAAACAGCATAACAAGTACTTGAACGATGAGTATCTGGACAACCCCGCCGAATCGGCATCAGAGTATGCAATAACAACAGTGGGAGAACTGCTGCTATGTAAGAAAAGACCAAACTCCAAAGTGCCCTGCAGATATCTGAAAATTCTTTATCACCGCATGAAGATGAGTAGTACGGGAGCATGCATAACACTACAAAAAAAAGTCCATTTAGAGACGGACAAAATCCGTCCCTAAATAGGTCAAATCCGTCGCTATATGGGCTTAGAGACGGATTTAGAGACGGATATTGTCCCTCTCTAAAACCCTTGTCGCTAATTCGAGTTAGAGACGGATTTTGAAAATCCGTCTCTAAAGTTTAGCGACGGATTTTGGAAATCCGTCTCTAAATTCGCTGAAAAGATGAAAAATATATAAACGAAATTAATAACACGATAGTTCCTAATGTTATCATGATTATATTTAATCACCTAATTCCCTACCTAGTTCAAGTTGATCTCATTATCATTTTGGAATATCCCTTAAGTAAACCCGGTTAAGCTCTACAAGGGAAAGCACAGTCGCAAGAATCGTTGTTCGTAGGACCGAACTTGTGACCTCAAAGAAACGAGAAGAAGCTCCAACCAACTACGCTAAATACAACTTGTATACTTCTCTACGCAATATTGGTAATATGTCGAATAAATATTAGAGACGGATTCAACAATCCGTCCCTAATTTAGAGACGGATTCAAAAATCCGTCCCTAATTTAGAGACGGATTCAAAAATCCGTCCCTAATTTAGAGACGGATTTTAAATCCGTCCCTAATGTAGAGACGGATTTTCAAAATCCGTCCCTAAATTAAAGATGTGCAATAAAAATAATTATCTAAATTTAGAGACGGGTTTTAAAAATCCGTCCCTAATTTAGAGACGGATTTGTAAAATCCGTCTCTAACTTAGAGACGGATTTTTAAAATCCGTCCCTAAATTAAAGAAGCGCAATAAAATATTCATAATGAAATTTAGAGACGGATTCTTAGAATCCGTCTCTAAGTTAGAGACGGATTTTAGAAATCCGTCTCTAAGTTAGAGACGAATTTTAGAAATCCGTCTCTAATTTAGAGACGGATTTTAAAATCCGTTTCTAATTTAGAGACGGAATACTGATAATCCGTCTCTAAATTTATTTAGAGACGGATTTTAAAAATCCGTCTCTAATTTAGGGACGGATATTTAAAATCCGTCCCTAAAGTTAGAGACGGATTTAAAAATCCGTCTCTAAATTAGAGACGGATTTTTAAAATCCGTCTCTAAATAAATTTAGAGACGGATTATCAGTATTCCGTCTCTAAATTAGAAACGGATATATATCCGTCGCCAAAAATCCGTTGCTATATGAGCTTTTTTTTGTAGTGTAAACTGAGACATCATATTAACTACATAAACAATATCATGACAAGTCATAGTTAAGTATTGCAAAGCACCAACCATACTACGATAATTTATGGAATCAACAAGAATTTCTCAATCAAGAAGAGACAATTATGTAACTCGAGAAACGACAAGTGTGCGAACTGGTTTAACAGTATGGAGATGAAATTTGCGAAGATCAGAGACATACTTATTTTGAGACAAAAATAAACAAGATGCAGTACGTACAACCTGAACACCTAAGAAATAATGAGGATCCCCTAAATCCTTCATAGATAACTGAGAATAAAGAACAGATAAATTTATGGATAAGAGCAGAACTACTACCAGTAAAGACAATGTCATCAACATATAAAAGAAGTATAATGAGATGACCACGAAATTTAAGAGTGAACATGAAAGTGTCACAACTGCTGCACTTGAAACCAATAGAAAGTAAGAAGTTGTTGAACCGAGAGAACCAAGCTCGAGGAGCTTGTTTCAAATTATAAATGGACTTACGCATACGACAAATATGTGTGGGTTTAGATTTGTGAACAAAACCTGGTGGTTGGCGCATATAAACTTCTTCATGAAGAAAAGCATTTTTGACATCTAATTGACGAATGGACCATTTAAGAGAGACAACAATAGTAAGAACTAAGTGCATAGTAGTAGGCTCAACAACAGGACTAAAGGTTTCAAATTAAGTAAAACCTGTCTGCTAGTGATTTCCAAAAACAACAAGTATAGCTTTGAATCTCTCCACAGACCCATCAGAATAATTTTATTTAATCCGATAAACCCACTTACAACAAAATAAATTCTTATCATAGTTGCGAGGTACCAATTCACATGTATAATTTTTAATCAAAGTCAAATATTCATCTAACATAGCTTGGCGTCAACGTGAGTCTTTAGAAGCTTGCTTAAAATTAGTGGGTTCAAATTCAATGACATCAACTTTTAAATTCATTAAATTTTTAGGCTTTGTAACACCATCTTTTAACCGAGTGACCATAGGGTGTTGATTTAAGCCAACCGAAGGAGTACAAGACACTTGGGAAGATAGGGGCACATTTGGGGAACGGGAAGAGGATAAAACACTAGAGGATGGAGGAGTGGAAGTAAAAGAAGATGAGTGTAGGGAATTTGGAGTGAGCGGGCCCATGAGAGTGGGAGTGACCACGGGACGCTGGTGGGCCAGCGGGCGTGGTAGTAGGCCCAAGGAACGTTGGATGCAATCCGGCGACCGCTAGAGAAGCAGCGGGCCAAGCAGGGGCCTTATTAAGAGGCAAATCAGCCCAAGTAGCGGGAGATGAATTCCCAGTGAGCTTATCAGAAAAACCAAGGGAATTGGTTTTTTGGCTTAGCGGGATGGTAGGCGCCTTTGTATTGCCAAGGGGAGGGGAATGGGGCATAATGGGAGCATGCCCAACAACTTTGGAGGAAGAACTAGACGACTTAATAAGGGGGCAATACGCATAGTAGAAGGCACATGAGGCATATGACAAACGTTGGTGGGAGTCCAATCAACAAGCAAAACCAAGGGAGATGTGTAAGGCACAGAAGAGGTGGAACCAATAAGAGAGCGATAAGGGAATTTATGTTCATGAAATAAAACATGACGACTTATAAACCTTGTTGGTAAGAGGATCTAGACAACGATAACCTTTATAATCCACAACATATCCAATAAAAACACATTGTTTTGACTTAGGTTGAAGTTTGTTGATTTTGGAATCCAGAAGCAAACTAAAACACGCACAACCAAATGTTTTCAAAAATGAATAGGAAGGCGGATGATGAAAAAGTTTTTCAAAAGGAGAGTCACCCCCTAGAACCGCTAGGAAACTTGTTGATGGTATAAGCGACAGTGTACGAAGTATCAACCCAAAATTCAGCAAGAAAAATCAGTGTGAATAAGCAAATTATGAGTTATTTCAACAATATGACGATGTTGGTGTTCAACAATACATTTCTCAAGACTTTTAAAAAGCAATACCATTGTCACGAAAATGTTGAAGAAGAGGGCAAGTATCAAATTCCCAACGTCCATCACTTTGGAAAATTTTAATTCTGCAATTGAATAAATTTTCCACCATCTTTTGAAAAACAAGGAATTAAGAGTGAGCATCCGATTTGCGACGTAAAGGATAAATCCATGAATATCACGAGAAATCATACATCAACAAAAATAACATAATTCGACAAAATAGGAGATTGCCAAATATCACTATGAATTTTATATAATGGATATGGAGAAATATGTTCAACATGTTCATAATCGATGAATTTTCCTACCTTACACCCAACAAAATCATCATGAAACTTAAAAGTATATGAGATACACTTAATTGAACATAAAGATCCTAAAACAATATATGAGTATGACCATGCCAAGCATACCAGACAACGACATATTCCTTAGTAGCTAGCAAAGTAGGAACAGAGGACTCGTGGGTGACAAAGTTGGATTGAATTGGATAAACACCTTGCTTACTGGATCCCCGAAGCATAACCTCACCTGTTGTCTTCTCCTTAACATAATTAAAATTTTTATCAAAACACACAACACAACTATTTTCTTGACACAACTTATCAACTGCTAATGCATTATGTTTCAGATTAGGACATGGCAAACATAAGATAAAGTGAGAGGACGACTTCAAGTTTTTAATGTCAATTTACCAACACTTTTAATTGAGAGAGAGGTATCATTTCCAACTACAACAGTTTTGACCTAGTGTAGGGAAGAATAGCAGAAAGCTTACCATCCTGAGAAGTCATGTGAGATGCAGCTCCCGGATCCGTGTACCAAACTGAGTCATTTGCTTCACCACCAACATATGGTACAACTAAGGCTCGAGTGACACTATCCAAGGAAGAAGGAACAAAGTTGGAATTGAATCTTTGAAGACAATAAGCAGCTTGATGACCTTAAAACCAACAAAGACCACGAGTATCGAAAGTAGGGGTAGAGCTTAAATTGCCACTTAGCGAAGTATTCCCTGCTAAGGACAAACCATTAATAACAGATCCAATGAAAGGCATACCAAAAAATGACACGTCAGAATATTTACTCATACCATTCTGACGTCCCCAATTAGCATTGTTGTTGTTGTTATTACCAGAACCACGATAATTGTTGATACCACCGGTACTCCGATTGTTGTTATTGCGATCATTATTACCCCCTTTATTCTTGCTATTCTTCCCTTTATGTGTGCCACCTGAATTATTCGTACTGGAAGAAGAAGAACCAGAACTAGAGGACTGAACAACAACCAAGGCATGATGAGAAGATGAATCAGACCCATCCTTGGAGCTTTTAAGACGTTGTTCATGAAGCAGAAGCTTAGGACCCAAATCATCAAAACTAAGGGGAAACGGATAATGAAGCAAACTGGTAACAATGCACATTCGGAACAGAATTACTAAATTCGTCAATCACAATATTAGAAGGAATAGAAGCACTACCATCAACAATGCCAAGTAATTAATGCGAAAGAAGTAGGCAAGTAATTTGAGCTTTCCATAGAAGATAATCTTCAGGAGAGGAGAGAGTTACGATTACCAAGTTTGTGAGATTAGGAGCAGGCAACTGGGGAAGACTAAAAGGCGGCGACGATATGGAATTCGACACCGTAGGCGTAGTCGGGTTGTTGAACTGCAACACCGGGTAGTGGGTGTTCATAAAAATTCGAAACCGAAATACCGTACCGGAATACCAAAAAACCGGTCTAGTGGTTACCGTACCGAAAAAAAAAATTTAAACGGTACGTTTACCGAACCGATAAATTAGCGGTTACACGGTACAATTATGATTTTTGAGTGAACAGTTAACCAAAATACCGAAATATATTTTTTCTCTATTTAATTGTTGTGAAACATTTTCAAACAATTACATTAAATCTAATATTTGTTGCTAAGCTACAACAACTAGAGGAAGTATGTAATTATTTGGAAACTCTAGTACTAATATAAACATTGTAATTAGGAATGAAGTGAATTCTTAGTGTTAGTTATGTTTTCCAATTGATTTATTATCCACTGTATAATACATTTTATATTAGAGAATATAATATTTAAATATATGCACAAAAAAATTGAAAATATATATGTACATTAAGTAAAACATAATAGTATAACTTAAATAACGGTTAATGGTTAACGAAAAAATTGTACCGAAAAAACGGTTAACCGCTTATTAGGGGGTAACCGGTCTAAACGGTTACGGTTACAATTCGCAAAAAGAGTGAACCGAAACTTCCGGTTACCGAACCGAAATATTATTTTGGGATGGTTAACCACCCATGAACACCCTAGTGACGGGCGGTTGAAACCAGGCAAAAATCGAGGAGTGGCCCTCGTAGGTGTGCTGAACGTCGGCGTGGTGGAGGTGGCTGTTAAGAAAGAGGCAGGCACCGAAGGCTTGGGGTTGGAGAAGCCACTAGTGGCTGCTGACGTGGAGAGCACGCTGGCCGAAGCTAATGGCGCACGTGGTTGTTGAGTCGTGGAGGAGGCTACAGCGGAAGACGACGTGGCGGCAAGGGTGGCGTCCATGGTGGAGGATGGCAGGCCAAAGGAAGGAAACATGGAAGGAAAAAGAAATTTTAATTTGACCTAGGTTGTGATACCATGTACAAGTGTGGAGAATAATCGTGTTAACCTGATTAGGTTAACCCTGGTATTTTAATATATATATATAGGGTACATTACAGACCTAATATGATTAAAATTCCTTTCTATCTTGTGTATATAGAATATTACACTAATACTTCTTACGAAAATACAATGTTTTCAAAATTATATAAATTTAACTACTAATTTATCTACTTCATCACCTCTCATCAAACGTTGTTATTGCTTGTTTAGGACTCAAGTAAATTATGAGGCATATCTAACCTCAAACTATTGAGGAATCAAAGCTAAAGTAGTTCTTATTTCAAAGGAAGGTTGCTCTTATGACTTTCCTAGTAAAATTACATTTCATTAAAATTCATTCTCATTACGGTAATTTATTAATGGCTATAAAACGGGCCATGAAGGCGATAAAATAGTTTTTGCAATATATTGTAATATTTGAAAATAAGATGCCTATGGATCCCAAAAAATCAAACCTCCCATACTCATCCCCATTCGGGATTCATCTTCTAGTTCACCTGAAGTTCACAAATCGTGGAAATAGAACTTTGAATTCGGATGTATTTGGGGATCAAGTCTTTATCTGCTTTCATCAAAAAATCATATTGCTTGATGTCAATTTCTAGAAAATAAAGATACATACATATCCTCAAGCTAATGAGCGATCAAAACTAACATAATAGTAATTATTTTTTTGTGTTGGACAGGGAAAATTGCTGTCTGCTAAAAACTAAAATACAATATTGCAAAACCATTATAAAGCTAGCATCAACTTCTTCTACTTAATCCACTTTGCTTGATATTTAATTTCTATAAGTAAAGAGGCCTACATATCTTCAAGCTATTGATTCAAAACTAATATAGTTCTTGCCAAATTATTTTGAGTTTTGGGGAAAAGGAGTTAGATCCTATTCTTTTAGACTTAATTCCTCATCAATTTAATTTTATCTCACAGTTTCAGTTCGATTAAGTTGATTGCCTTTTATCTTTGAAGACTAGAGTTGAAAGTTTGCATTGGATAATAATATTCATAGATAAGATGCCTATGAATCTCAAATTAATTAGAGCCCCAAAGTTCTAAGCATTCTTAACAACGGGGATCAAGGAATGATTGAGCCCAGTATAAGGTGTCCTAAACTCATCTCCATTTGAGATGTATGTATTGCAAAGGCGGCTAAAATCATGTGTAAGGTGAGCAGTGCCTTTATTGCATATTATTAGGCCCGGGGCAATATATGAAAAAAGGGCCCCCTAATGTATAAGAAATTTAGTAAAATATGCACGTTATAGGATAAAAACTAATTTAGAATTGACTAACTCATATTTATCAGAAACTATTTCTTCAAAAAAAAAAAAACTTTTTTCATATATATGATTAATATATATCTAATACTCCCTCCATCCTAGAAAAATCTGAACACTTGTTGGGTGGTTATCAAATGGTATTCTTATAGCAAAAAATAGATATGATGGTAGTTGGTGGATATTTTACACTGTTGGGTTATCCCTCCAACTTGGAGGAAGAGGCCCATAATAAATAATAATGTTATTTTGGGCTTAGTATTATGTTTAGTTCCATGTGGGGTTAATATATTCTTAAACCCATATGATGACAAAGTTGGAAGGGCTTTGTATCATAATATAGATGCTGCTAGAAGGTAAGAGTGTGATCAGAAAACACACACGCCCAAAACAGAACAAGCAGGAACGATTTTCTCTGTTTTCTACCTTGAGAGCTGCTTCGTTTTTGGCTCCGATCGAGGGTCATACGTGGTCCGATCGACGCCAAATTTTGACACAGTGTTCCTGGCATATCAACCTACATATCCAACGTTTGGATTGTCGTTTTGTTCTCCCAAAGTCGGTATTTTGTACTCAGCCCTAAATTCTCCATAATTGTTGTTTTTCCCTCTTTTGAGTGGTTTTATGGAATTTAGTTATTCCAAGAATGTTTCTTGATGTTTGTAGCACCTCTAGTATTGTCTAGGGAAGATATTGGTGTACCTACTTATTTATTGTTGATTAGTGGAAGAGTTTGGTATCGTTCTACGGTGCCCGTGGAGGTTTCCCTTGTTGGGGTTTTACCACGTAAATCATTGTGTGCTTTATTATTATAGTTTGTGGGCTGTTTATATTTTATTTCTTGTTGTTCATATTACATTTGGTTGAGATTGGTTGTGATTGCCATTTTTACAACACAAGTGGGAAAGTTGTTTATTTGTTCTCACTACACATTGGGTGTTGTTTGTGATTACTTTCCCAACATCTTGGTATCAGAGCCAGGTTTAATCTCTGTGCATTTGGTGTGTTGTTAAAAATGGATGATAAAGTTGGTGCATGGGATGATTTATTTGAATTCTAGTAATTACTCCGTGTGGAAAACTAAAATGGAAGATATCCTTTATGTAAAGGATTTGTATGAACCAATCTTAAATAAAAATATTTCGACTGGGTTGTTGAAAGTGAATGGAAAATTTTGAATCGAAAAGCTGTTGGCACAATTAGACAATTTGTTGACATGAGTGTACTTCAGCATATTGCCAATGACACGAATGCTTATGAATTGTGGAAGAAACTTGAGGCTATGTATGAAAGGAAGAATGCCTTAAGTAAAGCGTCATTGATGAGAAAATTGGTGAAGTTGGAGTACAAAGATGGTGATAGCATAGTAGTGCATCTGAATGATTTTCAAGGTTTGGTCAACCAATTGTCTGCAATGAAAATGTCTTTAGATGATGAGCTGCAGGCTTTGTTACTACTTTGCTCTTTGCCAGAGAGTTGGGACACCCTTGTGGTGTCACTTAGTACCTCTGCTCCTGAAGGCAAGTTGACTATAGAAAGTGTAAAATCTAGTCTGTTGAATGAAGAGACTAGAAGAAAGGAGATGGGATTTTCAACTCAGAATGAAGCTAATGTAGCCCAAGATGCCAACAGGGGAAGAAGTAAAAGTAGAACTTCTCATAGCAGAGACAATTCCAGGGGGAGATCCAAGTCAAGAAGCAAGATCATTTGCCACTATTGCAACAAGCCGGGTCATGTTTAAAGATTTTGCAGAAAGATGAAAAGTGATAGATCGAAGGAAAGAAAAGAAAAAGGTGAATCCTCCGAGCAACAAACATAAGAGAAAAACATCACAGCTGTAGCAACCAGTGATGATTTGCTTTTTATTGGTGATCAAGGTTACTTAAACCTTGCTTGTGATGATTGCACTTGGGTGATTGATTCGGGTGCTTCATATCATCTCACTGCACACAGAGAGTACTTCTCATCCTACACTAGTGGAGATTTTGGTAGTGTAAGAATGGAAAATGATGGGTTATCTCAGATTATTGGAATGGGTATGGTGTGCCTAGAGAGTTCTACTGGTTGCAAGATGATCTTGAGAGATGTCAGACATGTACCAGACATCAGATTGAGTTTGATCTCTACTGGTCTGCTCGATGATGAAGGTTACTCTAGTCACTTTAGTGATGGAAAATGGAAGCTCTGTAAAGGTAACTTAATATTGGCCCGAGCTAAGAAGCAGGGATCTCTTTATGTGATGCATGCCAGACCTTATAAAGGTGAGATAAATGTTGATGATGATTCTCCTTCATGTGACTTGTGGCATCAAAGACTTGGTCACATGAGTGACAAGGGTATGAAAATGCTTGTCAAGAAGCAGTATCTCCCTGATGTTTCAGGTATGTCTTCAAAATCTTGTGTTTATTGTTTAGCTGGAAAGCAACATAGAATTGCATTTCATACACGCCCTCCATGTAGAAGAAAGTATCCACTTGATCTTGTTCACACTGATGTATGTTCTATGGATGTCAAATCCCATAGTGGTGCTCAATATTTTGTTTCTTTTATTGATGATTAATCCCGGAAAGTGTGAATTTATGTGTTGAAAAGCAAAGACCAAGTTCTCTCTTCATTCAAGGAGTTCCAGGCTAGAGTTGAGAGAGAAATAGGCCGAAAACTCAAATGTGTCAGATCTGATGATAATGGTGGAGAGTATAGAGGACCATTTGAAAACTACTACAAAAATGAAGGTATCAAGCTTGAGAAAACAGTTCTAAAGACACCTTAGTTGAATGGAGTTGCAGAGAGAATGAATAGAACAATTGAAGAAAGAATCAGATGTATGCTCTCTCATGCAAAGTTGCCAAAATCCTTCTGGGCAGAGGCACTAATCACATCCGTTTATCTGATCAATCTTTCCCCTTCAGTTCCTCTTGATGGTGATGTTCCTCAAAGAGTATGGACAGGGAAAGATGTCTCCTACAAACACTTGAGAGTCTTTGGATGCCGAGCATTTGTGCATATTCCTAGAGATGAAAGATCCAAGCTTGATAAGAAGTCAAAGCAGTGCATCTTCTTAGGGTACTCGGAAGATAACTTTGGGTACAAGTTATGGGATCCTGTTGATAGGAAGGTCATTAGGAGTAGAGATGTTGTTTTCTTTGAAGACCAGACCATTGAAGATTGTGAAAAGTCAAAGAAACAATCATCTTCTCAAACAGTCAACCATGATCCTGTTTTTCCACAAGTTCCTCCTAGAGTTGAAGGGGGATAGGTCCAGCAAGATGAAGAAATGGTTGATGATGGTGACAATGCTGATGATGAGCAATCTGAAAATGAACAACAAGTTGTAGAGCCACCACCACAACCTGAAGTAAGAAGATCCACCAGGGAAAGACAACCTTCTCAAAGATACTCATCAAATGAGTTTGTCTTATTGTCTGATGGGGGAGAACCTGAATGCTTTGATGAAGCAATGTCATATGAACATACCAAGGAGTGGTACAATGCCATGCAAGAAGAGATGAAGTCATTACATGAGAACCATACCTATGATCTTGTAAAGTTGCCTAATGGGAAGAAAGCACTCAATAACAAGTGGGTGTACAAGGTGAAGACTGGAGAAGATGGCAAATCGCCTCGATATAAGGCAAGAATAGTTGTGAAAGGTTATGAACAGAAAAAAGGGGTTGATTTTGATGAGATATTCTCTCCAGTTGTAAAGATGTCTTCAATCCGAGTTGTTCTTGGTTTGGCTGCCAGCTTAGATTTAGAAGTGGAACAACTTGATGTGAAAACTGCATTCCTCCATGGTGATTTAGAGGAGGAAATTTACATGGAACAACCAGAAGGCTTTGAGATCAAGGGAAAAGAGAAGCTTGTGTGTCACTTAAAGAAGAGTTTCTATGGCTTGAAACAAGCACCTCGACAATGGTACAAGAAGTTTGAATCATTTATGATTGACCATGGCTACCACAAAACACATGCTGATCATTGTGTGTTTGTAAAGAATTTTGTCGAGGGTGATTTTCTTATTCTCTTATTGTATGTTGATGATATGTTGATTGGTGGTAGTGATACTAACAAGATTGCTAGTCTTAAAGCCAGTTTGAGTAAGACTTTTGCAATGAAGGATCTTGGTCATGCAAGGCAGATTTTGGGTATGCACATTTCCCGTGATAGGAAAAAGAAGAAACTATGGCTATCACAGGAAAGATACATTGAAAAGGTGCTGCAAAAGTTTCACATGGAGAAGGCTAAGCCCGTGAGCTCTTCACTTGCAAGTCACATGAAACTGAGTTTGAGTCAGTGTCCCGCAAGTGATAGTGATAGAAAAAAATGAAGAATGTGCCTTATGCATCTGCTGTGGGTAGTTTGATGTATACCATGGTATGTACGAGGCCAGATATAGCTCATGCTGTTGGGGTAGTTAGCAGGTTCATGTCTAATCCTGGAAAGGAGCATTGGGCAGCACTGAAATGGATTCTCAGGTTTTTCAGAGGTACTTCTAGAGTGAGTCTATCCTTTGGTCCCGGACAGCCTGTGTTAGATGGCTACACAGATGCTGATATGTCAGGTGATGTTGATTCTAGCAAGTCCACTTCTGGTTACTTGATGACATTTGCAGGAGGAGCAGTCTCATGGCAATCAAAATTGCGAAAGTGTGTTGCTTTATCGACTACTGAGTCGGAGTATATGGCAGCTGTTGAAGCTGGTAAGGAATTAATTTGGATGAGAGATTTTCTTGAGGAGTTGGGTTTGGAGCAAGGAAAATACCTACTCCATTATGATAGTCAAAGTGCCATCCACCTTGCCAAGAATTCTGCCTATCATTCTCGAACCAAACACATTCGAAGGAGATATCATTGGATTCGAGAAGCAATAGAAGACAAGTTATTTGAGCTTGTTAAGATTCACACTCATGATAATGGTTCAGATATGTTGACGAAGATCTTGCCCAAGGATAGACTTGTTGCTTGCTTGTTGAAAGTGGGTTTGGTCGAACCCCCCAAGTAGGAGTGAGGGGGAGATTTGTTGGGTTATCCCTCCAACTTGGAGGAAGAGGCTCATAATAAATAATAATGTTATTTTGGGCTTAGTATTTTGTTTAGTTCCATGTGGGGTTAATATATTCTCAAGCCCATATGATGACAAAGTTGGAAGGGCTTTGTATCATAATATAGATGCTGCTAGAAGGTAAGAGTGTGATCAGAAAACACACACACACAAAACAGAACAAGCATGAACGATTTTCTCTGTGTTCTACCTTGAGAGCTGCTTCGTTTTTTACTCGGATCGAGGGTCAAACGTGGTCCGATCGACGCCAAATTTTGACATAGTGTTCCTGGCATATCAACCTACATATCCAACGTTTGGATTGTCGTTTTGTGCTCCCAAAGTCGGTATTTTGTACTCAGCCCTAAATTCTCCATAATTGTTGCTTTTCCCTCTTTTGAGTGGTTTTATGGAATGTAGTTGTTCCAAGAATGTTTCTTGATGTTTGTAGCACCTCTAGTATTATCTAGGAAAGACATTGGTGTACCCACTTATTTATTATTGATTAGTGGAAGAGTTTGGTATCGTTCTACGATGCCCGTGGAGGTTTCCCTTGTTGGGGTTTTACCACGTAAATCATTGTGTGCTTTATTATTATAGTTTGTGGGCTATTTATATTTTATTTCTTGTTGTTCGTATTACATTTGGTTGAAATTGGTTGTGATTGCCATTTTTGCAACACAAGTGGGAAAGTTGTTTATTTGTTCTCACTACACATTGGGTGTTGTTTGTGATTACTTTCCCAACAAACACAAGGCCCTCAATTCTAGTAGTTGTCCTCCTGAAGGCAAAAGAAAAAACTAAATCTAATTACAAATTGTTCCTTTTCAATTTTATCTAGTGTAATGTTGGATGCAAATTTAAAGAGATTAATATCTATTTGCTGTTTTTCTTCTTCTCCTCTATTCTCCCAAAAAAAAAAAAAAAAACCATTAATTACTCTTCCATCTCTTCCTATTCACCAAAAAAAAAAAATCTTTCTAATTTAACTTAGCACAAGATCCCTACTTTTATGAGACGGCCTTGATGTTATGGTTCACCGTCCATTAATGATTCATCGGTATCTTGTCTAGAATCGCCCCCATAATTAAGGATCATCTACATTTTTTCTTCAACTTTCATCAATCCATGCATATCCTTAAACTGTTGAGATCTCAAGCTAACATTAACATAGTGAGAAAAAGTTTGGATTTTGGAGAAACGGTGTTGACCTTATATTTGGAGACTAAAAATAAACTTTGGAAGAAAATTATAATCTTTGAAAATAAGCCTGTAAGAAATTTAAGACCCCATATGTCCCTTGCTTCACTAGGGTATGGAAGAGCATGGTAGGTGGCCCCCCGAATATCCTAGATTGCTTCATGAGGGAATGATTGAGAATGGTATACATTAGAAGGTGTCATAACTTAGAATCGGATGTAGATAACAAATTCATGACCGATTTTAGGTTAAGTATGTCACTCTAGAGGATCTCAACACGTCAGTAGTTGGGGTCAATTACACTAGCTTCCTATAATACACGTGAGCAACATAGAAGCTGGTACTCAATAAAAAAACGCACAAGTTACAAACTGGAAAAGGGTCATTACAGAAACTTTTGATTAAAAGCTACTTAGTACTTACTAAAACAGATCATCTACAATGTTATCAGGTGCATTGAGAATCACTTACATACTACCATAACAGGAATTTTAGCACAAAACACATACTGTTTAACATCTCTTCAATTTCTACTAACATTTTACTAGCTAGTGTTTCCCATCAACATTGAACATTCCAACCTCTACTTTGTTAACATCTACTACACAGTCGAACCAAAAACGTCATCCAATTCACACCTCTACTCTGTTAACATCTACGCAGACCTACAAAAAAGTTATCCCATTTTCGACGACTACATGAAACCTGCTTCAATTCCTTATTCAAAGGCCCATGATATCCCTGCCTTGATTTTTGCCTCTTCCTCAGGTGTAAGATCATTAACAATGTGGAATTTCTCTCTTATCTCTTCGGGTGTCTTTCCTTTCATCATGTCTGCCACACATTTGCAGGTTAAGTCTAGCAAGGACTTGATACTGAGGTAGTTTGCAGCCTGGAGAATACAAGATTATTATTAATCAAATGCTGTTAACATTTATAATATAAGCCCATGTTTTACCAATATTGAGACACAACATGACCAAACACGAGTTTTAGACATGAACTATCAACACAGAATTATACTAATTCCAAGTATAAAATTTTTTGCTAATAGTTGATATTTTTAATGAGCCAATAATCCCAAGAAATAATCATTTTCAAACTCTAATTCTCAACACACGCGCACATACACCTCTTGAATTACAAGATCAACTTTCGGTTCTTGAATATCAAATGGACAGTAACAAAATCCCAAAATTTTCAGCAAAAAACATAGAACTCCAATGTACTAACAAAACAACAAAAACCGCGAAGTTTTAACAACAATGATCAGTACCAAAACCATAAAATTTTAAGAATAATCTTCGAGCCCACACATATGACAGATTGTTAAGGAATTCTTGATTCTATTCTAGAAAAACCCAAAGTACAAATGAAAGTAAACAATCGCAAAACAAAAAAAAAAAATTAAGTTTACAAAATCAAGAAACAGAGTACAGAAATATTAATTTAGAAATTATTCGATAAATACTGAATCCCATTAACCAAAACACTAATTTATTCATAACTGTAAACATAAGTATACCAAGATCGGCAAAAATTAAGCAATTCATCAAGTAAGTCACCAAAATAGAAATTACTCACCAAAATAGTATCAAACAAAGTATCCTGGTCACAGTTCTTGAAAAAAGACTCCCACTGTTTGTTGACTGAAATTATTTGGTCCAATTCACACATGTTGGAGCAGTACTCAATGACTTTAGCCAGAATTTTTGAGGTAACATTTGGCAAAGGAACTATCTGATCACCAGAAATTTCTTGCAACAAATTCTTGATTGTTTCAGATTGTAAAGCAGCATCTTCATCGACGTCAAATAATTCGTTATCGGCGCTCTTTAGCCGTATCTTCTTCTTTTGTTCGGATGTGGAAGAAGAAGCCATTGAAATTGATTGTTTAGACGTAGAGAGAAAAACCGTAGAAATATGTTGGTGGAACAGAATTTGCACAGAGAGCTCAAGTGTAGTTTAGAAGTAATGTAGTACTTAATTGTTGTACTTCTATTTATAAAGGAAAGTGTAAAGTATTTGAGTCTATAACTACTAACTACGGATGTCTCATTTCCCGCCAAGAAAATCCCCCTTCTTGTGCAAGTTAAGCCCAAAAGTGGAAGTGTGAGTATAGACTATCCTTAAAATAATAAAATGGGTTGTGCAAGTTCTTCCTTACTCCCCAGAGCATGTAGTAGAACTATGCACTTGTAAGCATATTTTTTTTCATATCTGTTACATATTTTATTAAATGAGTAAAATTAATAGGTCCGTTTAGTAGGGCTTAAAACATTTTCAGTGTAAAATGATTTTAGTGGAAAACAAAATTTTAAAATTAGTTTTTCATTGTTTGGTTCCATGTAAGAAAAATGATGAAATGAAGCAAAAGTAAGAAGGTAGTGAAAGCAATGCACAAGAGAGATAAGGAAAGACAGTTTTCCCTTCATTTTGAAGGAAAAGTGATTTTCCATCATTGGAAGAGTAATTTTATTCTAGGGGAAAATGGTTTTACACTCATTTGCCAACCAAACGATGTAAAACTGAAAATAGAGGAATACAGTTTTTCAGGAAAACGTTTTACGCCCTACAAAATGGAGCCTAAATGTGTTAATAATAGACAGAGAACACCTAATTTCAGATTTGTAGCCTTTGTAGGTGTTCTTAGGAGCAATATAGAGGCTTTCTTTGCTCTAATATACTTCCTCCGTTTAGAAATAGTTGCACCATTTCTATTTTGTGCACTATTCACATCTTACACTTATATTGTCTTTGGTGATTTATATTTTAGAAAAAACATAGTCATGTGGGATCTTGTTAGATTTGTCTCGATGTAAATTTTTTTAATATCAACTTTTTATAATTTTTACTTATTGATAATTAAAGATATTAATGGTTGAAATCATGCATCGGCATGCGTGAAAAGTAGAAACGGTGCAACTATTTCTAAACGGAGGAAGTATATTTTAAAGTAATAGAATTTGATTATGTACAAGTAAAATATTGTAAAAAAAAATTGATACTTTTCAGATTTATGCTATGGTGACGGTAATAAGATCTCATATAATCATGAAAATTTTGTTGTCAACAAATTAATGAGATTCTAGCTTTGACTCCAAAAAAAAAATTGTTGGTGCCAAATCAGTTTGTTGACGTCACTAGTAGAATAAATGCTATTTGCTGCGGTGGTATTGCTGCGGTTTTACCCATACGCAGCAATATATCACGTAAAAAGAAAAAAGTAAATATAAAATAAAGATATTGTTGCGGTTTCAACCTAAAACTGCAGCAATATGGTGTCACCACGAAATTTTTTTAAAAAAAGTTGACTATTTGACCAACATATATTGCTGCGGTTTTTGTCAACAACCGCAGCAATATATTAAAATCATATTATAAAAATAATATTTTAATATATTGCTGCGATTTTTGGGAAAACCGCAGCAATATTGTTAAAAAATATTTAAAAAAACGTATAAAACGCGTGAGTTAGGGTTTTCATTCTCACAATCTTCACCCGCCTCCTTTCATTCTCTCACTCCTCACCCCGCCTCCTTTTTCATTCTCTCACTCCTCACCCCGCCTCCTTTCATTCTCTCACTCCTCACCGTCACTCTCATGGCTCACCTCACTCTCACGGCTCACCCTTCACCCTCATCCTCACCTTTAAACAAACCAATTTCCTTCTCTCTCACTCTTTCTCCTTCTTTTTCTTACTGTTTCACGAGATTTCTATCCAATCACTCACCATCTTCGACTGTCAACGAATAGTCATCGGCTGTCAACGAATAGTCAGCCACCATCTTCGACCAACGAGTCGTCGGCCGTTCGCACCATCTTCGACCAACGTCGGCCATTCACAACAAGAAACCAAATCATCCCACTCGCACCGCTCCATCTTCTCCCTCTCTTTCGTCCTCACCATGGCGAAGCAACATTAGAATTTGTCGATTTTCAGCAATTTTTGTTTTTTTCGTTTTTTTCATGTTTTATAGATCTATTTTTTTTTCAGCAATTTTAAGTAATTTAGGTTAGCATCTTTTTTTCGTTTCAACAATTAACATTTTGATTGTAGGGGATTAAGGACGGCGGACTCCGATCCCCTACGATTCCTTTCCTTCACTGGATGGTCCGCAAATTCTCACCTCAAGTCCTATTTCTGTCAGAAACCAAATCTAATGAATCATCTATTAACCAGTTAGCTATGTATTTAGGTTTCTCTAGTGCAGCCACCGTTGAACCCATAAATAACGCAGGTGGGCTGGCTTTATTTTGGTGTAATGATGTAAAAGTAGATGTCAGTAGCAGCTCCACTAATCATTTTGCCTGTATTATCAACGATGTAGTTGATAAAGCTATATATAAATGGAACCTTATTTTGCTGTATGGATCGCCGTATATAGAATCAAGGAACGATGTCTGGGAAAGAATAACCCAATGCTTACATCAAAACCCTTGATAGCCTCGTTATGGGAGATTTTAATCAGGTAGAGTTCCTAAATCAAAAAATGGGCGGGTCCGATCACATACCAGGAAAAGAAGATTTTGCTTTATGAAGAAGCAACATGGGTCTATCAGAGTTGAACTTTCAGGGACAATCATTCACCTGGTGCAACAATAGGTTGGGCAATGATAGGATTTATGAGAGGTTGGATAGAGCTTATGCTACTGAAAATTGGATGCATAAATATTCAGAAGCCACAGTGTTAAATCTCCCTATCTTAGTCTCTGGTCATAGCCCTATCATCATGCTAACTTCACCATTAACATACAGAAGGAAATCACCAATAAAAATGGAGGCCTGGTGTCTTGGGTTTGAAGAGATTACGAATATCATAGCTAGTCAATGGCAACAACAAGTTCAGGGATCACCAATGTTCAAAGTTGCGCAAAAATGTCGCCAAATAAGATTTCGTTTATTCAAATGGTGCAAGGATTTTAAGGCCTCAAATAATATTGCATGGGAAGATTGCCTGAACAAATGTGGTGAAGCCCAATCTCAATTCCCTAATATCACTGACGGGGAACAAGATGTAAATGTATTAGGAAGAGCAGAGAAAATTTGGAAATTCAGCTCAAATATTGGCAGCAGAGGGCAAAGAGCAAATGGAAAGCGTGGGAGGATACAAACACTAAGTGGTTCTATAGGAAAGCGAAGCGACGTAGACGTCGAAATGAAATTTTGATGCTTAAAACAGCGGAGGGAAGCTGGATCTCAAAGAAGGATGACATTCATCAGGAACTAACTGACCATTTTACTCGCATATATCAAGGAGTACGACACAATGAAGATTTTTGGGAAGAATTATCCACAATTCAAGACCTCATTCCTCGGATATCTGCAGATCACCAGGTTGATCTAGTCAAACCAGTTACGATTGAAGAAGTCAAAGGGGTGGTTTTTGATATGGGTAGCCTTAAAGCCCCTGGTCCGGATGGTATCCCTGCTGTGTTCTACCAAAAGTATTGGGGTATAGTGGGGGAAGATATCTGGAAGGCGGTTTCCCATTTTTTCTCTACAGGGTTCCTTCTCCTGGAGCGGAATTTCACTAATATTTGTCTCATCCCCAAAACAGATAGGCCTGAAGAAGAAGGACAATATCGCCCAATTAGCCTTTGTAATGTGATATATAAGATCATCTCGAAAATCATCTCTAATAGGCTAAAACCTATTTGTGAAGAGCACAGTCTCCCCTTTTCAAAATGCGTTTGTACCTGGTCGACTCATGTCAGATAATTACCTCATTGCCCATGAGCTAGTTAATGGTACCAAACAGCGGTCTAAGGGGAGGCAATCAATTGCAGCTCTGAAGATTGACATGTTTAAAGCCTACGATAAAGTTGATTGGGATTTTTTGGCATGGCTGCTAGACTATATGGGAATCCCTCCCCTTTGCCGTCACTGGATCATGCAATGCGTCACCACCGTCTCATTCTCACTTCTCATAAACGGAGAACCATCAAGAAGATTCAAACCCTCGTGTGGTCAGACAGGGAGATCCTCTTTCCTCATATCTCTTCATACTGGTTATGGATGTTCTTTCTAGACTTCTAACTAAAGGGATGAGTGATAACATTTTTCAAGGGATCCGCCCTTCTAGAACAGGGCCTCTTGTGTCTCATCTTTTCTTTGCAAATGACTCATTGATTTTCTTTAAGGCGACTCCGGAAGCGTGCGAAGGTGTAAAGAATATCCTTGCCAAGTTCAGCAGGTTATCAGGTGAGGTCATTAACTATCATAAATCCCTCATCATGTTTAGCCCTAATACAGATTGTGACAGCCATCAGCGTATGAGATCGATAATAGGTACTCCTTCAGCGGAGACGATCGGGAAATACCTAGGATGTAACATTGAGGTGAACGGGAAAAACTCGAGACAATTCCTGCCTTTGGTCGAGAAAGTAGAGCAACGGATCTCAAGCTGGCACCATTTATCCCTCTCTATAGCAGGTCGGAACCTGCTTATTAATGGTATCCTCTCTATGCTAAGCCTGAATATCCTCAGCGTCTTCCTAATTCCGAAGACTACAATAGAAAAATTGAATTCGATTTTCGCAAGATTCTTATGGGCTGGATCCCGGATGTCAAAGCCCATATTCTGGAAAAGTAGGGCTTCCATTGAGCTGCCCAAAGGAGGAGGAGGGTTAGGGATCAGAAATTTTCATATGTTTAATAAAGCTCTCCTTACAAAGCAGGTTGTCAGAATTCACACTGAAAGTCACTCGTTGATTTCCCAGTTTTACTATGCAAAATATAAAGCTTCCCCGGTGAATGCAGTTTTAAGAAAGACAAAGCTGGGCAGAGTATCTTGGGGTTTCCGAGGTCTCTGTAGATCGGTTAAAGATTGTTCAGAAGGCTTTACAATGCAAATTGGAAATGGGTCCGACACAAGCATCTTAGAGGATAAATGGGTGAAAGAGGATCCGATTAAGCCCAAACAGGGGATAAATTTGGAAGCTCTCGGGATAAGGAGAGTCAATGATTTAATAAACCCTCAACAGCAAACTTGGAATTCATCCCTCATTCGAAGTGTTTTTGATCCGGCTACTTCTTTCCGAATTTTCTCCATCCATATCCCAAAGGAAAGCTTTAATGATAGGTATGTGTGGAGTGAATCAAAAGTAGGATACTTGAGGGTCAAGGATGTGTACGCCTTCTATCTGCGACTAAGGGGTGAATTGAATCTGACTCAGAATAACAGAGGCTTTTGGAGTAAATTTTGGGCTTCGGACATTATCCCCAAGTGGAAACTGTTTGTCTGGCGGCTTATTCAAAAAGCGCTTGCACTGAACTCCAATCTGTTAAAAAGAAATATCCCTGTTCAAGAGAACTGTTATTTGTGCATGTTAGATAAGGAAGATGAGAATCACCTGTTTAGGGACTGCCCCATCTCTTCGAGGGTGTGGTCGTCCTCTTATTTGGGCATTAACACATCATCGAGCAGAAATATCCCTATGCGGGATTGGGTCCAAAATTTCCTTAAGCTATTCTGGAAGGAAGATGGAACTCAATCAGAACGAGCCAAGGAGTTTATAACCACCCTCTGGGTTATTTGGATCCACAAGAATAACATAGTTTTCAGAAATCTTCACGAGGATCCAACATTTATACTTCGGAGAAAGGAAGGTCTACTTAAGGAATGTGAGGAGGGTAAAAAGACGAGGGAAGCAGCCTCAGATTCATCCAAGTCTTGTACGAGAAACCCGGCAGTTTTGCTTCAATCAGTGGATTTTCGCCACTTGGATTGGTACGTCATGGTTGTAGATGGAGGGTGGAAAATGAAGAAAGGAAGTCACCCCCGGGCAGGCATTGGATGGTCCGTGTCGTGGCAAGGATCGACAGTTTTTTAGGGTAATAAAATGATTATAGCCTCGTCTTCGCTCCAAGCGGAAGCGTACGCTCTATACGAAGGTCTTGGTGAGGCTCTAAGGAAAGGACTTCGGAAAATTCAGATTCTCTCGGACTCCACGAACTTAATCCAATATATAGGTAGTCAAGCTCAAGATTTTGAAATCGCATCTCTAATCCATGATATCCGAGCTATGCAAAGGAAATTCGACCAATGTATATTTCGGAAAGTAAGTAGAATAGAAGTTCTTCCAGCTCATAAGTTAGCGATAGCTGCTAGGCAGGGTAAGATTAGTAGTTAATCTGTGACTGTTTGTTCTTGTTGCCAAAAAAAAAAAAAAATTAACATTTTGATTTTTTCTGTATATCTTTCAATTTTTTAGGTTATTATTCTTTAGGCAGATTTGATTTGATTTTTATCCTGTACTTCAAATTTTGTTATAAATTCTTTAGGCAGATTTGTTATTCTTTAGTATATGAGTGTAATGAGTTGAGTAGTTAGTTTTTTTTTTTTTTTGGGATGAAGGCAAATTTATGGTTGTTTGTGTTTTAGTTATTTTTGGCACTCTATTCTCGTACTTGAATATCGTAAAAAAAATTTTTTTTTTGAGTTGTAGTTCATATTGCTGCGATTTTTCTAAGAAACTGCATCAATATGCCTATTTTTTTAAAATTAAATACAGTATAGTGCTGCGGTTTTGGCCTAGAAACCGCAGCAATATAATTAATACCTATTGATGCCCCCTTAATTGCTGCGCGCCCTAAACCGCAGCAATATGCCACTTTTTAACCGTAGCAAATAGCAATTATTCTAATAGTGCGTTGCAAACAAGTCAATGCACACCCAATAGTTTGATACTGAGCCCCACAGGAGTCTTAGTCCCTGGGGTTTACTGGTTTTAATTTGATAAAACCTTGATGCTAACGTACTTTGTTGTAATCTAATTGGTTAAATTACAACGCCTAATAAATTCAAGCGAAAAACATTAAATAGAACAAGACGTGTTATAATTAATCCGTTAATTAAAGCCAAATATTCTCATTCACATCACAAATTTCTAAAATAAACTTTTATAACACATATGAGGATAATCCAGGTTGGGCAATTAAAAGGAAAACAAAAAAAATGATTACATTCATGAGTTCCGGCTAAAACTGGGGATGAACAAACTCGTTACTAGTACATGCTCTAGATCGAAGAACTAAACTATAACCCCCACAAGGGGGTTGACTAGGCTACGCTAGAAAGAAGTCGCAAGTTGTGTGTGTTGTGTTTGTTGTTGTTTGCTTGATCCTATCATCGGTCACTTGTATTTATACACCAATATGATACGTAACTTCCATGCATCTTTGGAGGGAAATGATTTGAATCAGTTTTGATTCAAATCATAACTGTTTTTCTAGCGTTGAAGTATGCATGTTTTGATGCTCACGTAGCTTGCCTCATGATCATGTTGTTAACTGCTCATGCCTTCGTCTTTGTTTGACTTCCATCTCCTGAATACTTTACTTGGTCCTTGACTTCTATTGACCTTATTTCATGGGCTTTTGGTCCTTGACTTCTCTTGACCTTTTTTCATGGGCTTCATGATATGATTGGACTTTTATATTAAATCCTTTCGAGGCCTAATACAATGTACCATAATAAATGTTTATTCATCATCTAAAAATGGTAGTAACAAATTGCCCCCTAATTTGTGAGGTGATGTGGTCAGAGCCCACAAATTATTAGCAAAGATCTGCTTTTGATGGTTATAACTAATATCCTTCAACAATATTCTGAACGTGGCTTCTTCCATTGTTCTAAGGTGGTCAACATGTCTTTCTCTAGGATGACTAAATTTAGTTGAAAAAAAATAATCTTTCGTGTATTCCCTCACCTCTTCTTCTAGCCATTGTGAAATCCATCAAGAAAGTTCGTTTAGGACGTAGTCCTATAGGGTAATGTTGTAATAGATCCACATCATGGATCATGAGATTATGTCGTATATGGTACGCACATTTGTATTGCACTAGCTCTCTTGAAGATGACCCGTCCACCATTCTATAAATCTTTACGCTTTTTGTATATCCTTTAACAAAAAGCTTTCTTAGATATCTCCAGGACATATTAGGTTGCCACATTTCTTCCATTATGGTTTTACCCCATGATTTGCAATTCAATAGAGAAGTAACTTGATCAGCCTTTTCAAGTTTAGGAAATATTCATTCTTGCATTAGATCTAAATTTGATCCTATTTGAAAGGCTTTAGATATCCTTCTGTATGCTTCAAATCCTTGTGTATGATAGGATTATCACCAAAACATTTTTTAATAGAAGAAATCCATTTAGACTCTCTCTTCATAAATTCATCCTTATCTCCAGATATGATATCCAATGCCTTATGATGATTTGGACATTTTAATGGATATGGCGCATATTTTAGGGCAGATTAACGGAACATGGATAGGCGAGTGTAATCCATTTGAAATCCTAAACCTTTAGAGATTGTATATATATATATTATGTATATATATATAAGGATTTCAGTTTTTTCATCCACTCATTTTCTTTACTACTCAATTCATAGGGACAGTTTATTGAGAAACATAAGCATAGATAGACACGTACTATTTGTATTTCATTTTGATGAAACAAAATTTAATTGTTTAAAACAATCAAGTACTTAACAACGCATTTAGGAAAATTATTATTAGAAGTAATTTCATAAATATTCATAATACAATTCACCTATTTGTAGATAAATTGTTGATTACATTTTAAATTAATTGAACGCATTTATAGACAACTTTTGAAGATGTTCTCTACATACAAGTCCTACCATGGCATGGCTTTCCATAGCCTCTAATTCTCGCCCTACAACACTCCTTGTGATCCAAAAATAGTGGTCATCTTCAAGGGAGTAGTTGAATATGACTTTGAAGATAAGCCTATGGTAATTGTTGCCATGCGTTCCTCCTCTTGTTCAAGGCTAGATACATCCATGAGAATAAATTTTCTTGGGCCAGAGTTCCAAAAGTTGACATACACACTTGAAGTGTACTTTCCTCCCCTCAGCTTAATCTTGACCTTCTTCTACTCTCACCACTTTGACAGAAGTTTGGGTACAGGAGAGAATCAGGCATTTTGCATATGCCCAATTTAGAGTCTGTGGCCTTGGGAAATTGAAAGTATTAGTTACCTTTTTTCCCCACTTTTTACAGACTGTTAGCAGTTGATCTTGTGAACTTTCTGCTAGCCTTGGCCATATGTGGGTAGATAGCATATCCATATTGGCACCAACTTTGATGGCGCTTGATTCTGCTAACGCCAAGTCTTATGGCTCCACTATAGGATTGGCGCCAAATATCCTTGCCATTTTCTCCTCCCATTTTGTTGTCTTAGTTGTAAGTTCTATTGTCTATCAATCTAGAAATAATAGCAAACAATACTAGAACAACAAATAACAAAGCAAGAAATAACACACAAGAACTTTTACGTGGAAACCCAAGAATTGGGAAAAAAACCACGAATATGCACTAGGAATCGATGAATATTCAAGAAAGATTACAAAAGCGCTCAAGAACTCTCTCTATAGTTTTTTCTCTCTCTAATATGTGAATAATGATGAATAATACAATTAATGACGAATTAGGGCATCTATTTATACTCCTCCTTCGAGAAAACGCGTTTTACGGACTAAACGCCGGGCTGCTCGGGCGAAATCCTCCCGACCGGGCGGGATTTCACTTTTCCAAAGCTGCTTGTGTGCCTGACTTAAAGTGCCCCGGCGAAATCCGCCCGACCTACCCGGGCGAGGAATAAGAGGAAACAGTTTCGTCAGTTCTTCGTAAAACAGTCATAACTTTCTCGTTTCTCAGCGGAATTGGGCATATGACCTATCTTTGGAAAGCTCTTGGAACAAGCTATCACCTCCAATTTGAATCACATCAAAACCATCTATAGATTCAGATATATGTGCATTCAAAGTCAGCCTTATGTCTCAAATGATGTTTTCCCCAGTAGTAGAATAAATGCTATTTGCTGCAGTGATATTGTTGCGGTTTTACCTATACGCAGCAATATAACACGCAAAAAGAAAAGAAAAAACATAAAATAACAATATTGTTGCGGTTCCCGCCCAAAACCGCAGCAATATTGTTCAACGGATACATTTTCAAAAAAATGTGGGGCCCTGGCCAGCTAATATTGCTGCGGTTTCCACATAGGATCGCAGCAATATGTTAAAAAATATATAAAAAATATTATTTAAACCTATTGATGCGGTTCTTATACAAAACCGCAGCAATAGGCTTTTAAAATTAATAATAAAAACAAATCACTTAGGGTTTTAAGGTATTTAAGCGCTCCTCTATTTTCACATCCTCCTCTTCATATCAGTTTCACGCCCTCCTCAATCCCCCTCTCACTCTCTCCTCCTCTCTTCCTTTCTCTCTCTCCTCCTCTCTTCCACTCTCCGATTGCCCTTCTTCGCCTGTGTAAAAATTCTTTCGACGCTCTCCTCTCCGGAATCAGCTCTGTTCGTCACACGTTCGTCGCACCTTCGTCGCCCAACTCCTCGTTCGCTCGACTCCTCTTCGTCGACCATCGCCGTTTGACTGTTTTTGAAGATAAGCGTTTGACAATTTGGTAATGTTTATTTATTTATTTTTTTCGATTTTCATATTTTGATTTGTAATAGATTTTTATTTTCAGATTTTTCGACACAAATTTTACAAATTCTCATCAACAGCCAGTAGCACTTCTAAGGTTGAAAGAAAGAATTACATAAATGTACGTGCCAGACAAAAGTAATTTAGAGTCGAAATACAGATATGTCGGGCACTGTGTTCAATATTTAAATATGCTTGCAGATCATCATTTGGGCCAAAATTTTATCTTGGCTTGAGGAACCTTCATACCGATACACAGGAAAGAGCCAAGTATACAGGACATACAGACCGTTGGTTGGAATCGAGGGATCTCGTAAGAGTTTCCGGAAAGGATTATGCTTGTATTGAATTTGTTAGTAACATTGTTGTATACTTGTATGTGTACACTTAGTGTAGTGGATCTATCTATTTGAGTTTTGACATGTATTCTTTTTGTACATGGGAAAACAAAGATTTGATGTAATACTGCAATCTGGGTTGTTCATTTTATGGGTGACTTCGTTTTTTTTGCAATTTGCAGACTCATCTTGTGTTTTTTAGCTTTTTTTTTTTTTACTTTGCCTTTCTTTTCTTTTTTGTATTTTTCTTGTATATTTCTTCTTAATATGAGCTTGAATATTTTTTGTAAAAGCACATTTAAAAGTTCTTTATTCTTACTTTAAATTTGTTTCTTTTATTTTTTTTTCAGCATTTCTATTTTTCAAATTTGATGGTAAAATGCAAAAAATTTTTTTACCTATACCAGTACCTATTGCTGCGGTTTTGGCTAAGAACCGCAACAATATGTTATTAATTAAAAAACAAATAAGTAATATTGTTGCGGTTTCTGGCCCAGAACCGCAGCAATATTACGTGTTAACCAAATAAATGATTATTATATTGATGCGGTTTGGCCTAAAAACCGCAGCAATATTTAAAGATATTGTTGCGGTTTAAAATCGCAGCAATATAATTAATACCTATTGCTACCCCCTTAATTGTTGAGCGCCCAAAACCGCAGCAATAGGGCACTTTTCAACTGCAACAAATAGCATTTATTCTACTAGTGTCCTCTACACAACCTCATCTCCACACCCATACACCTCCATGAGCTCCATATGATGCCATATACCCAACAATCTCCCACTTGGAGATAGGTGTAAGTGAAGAAAATTTCATACCTTCATCATCCTCTCATTAATCCTCCTACACACAACTCCCACTGCAAAACCATTGTCTAGTCGTGTCCAAACCATGACATACCTCAAGCATCCCATGACAACACATCTCCTCTACACCAAGGAAAATGACATTGAAGTTTGCACCAACTCTAATACAAAAGAATAAAGTCTACACCGACTTTGATTCTTAATACTAAACTCCAAATCATTGCACCATCACTCCATGAACTTACACACCCTCCTACCCCGGAGGTCGGATCACCTTAGAGACAAGCCAACCAAATGAAGATCCCTTCCTCTACAACTAAGGAAGATAACCACTTCCTCTCTCCAAAAAGAAGCACATTGAAGTCTCATCAAACTTCAATAAAACAATTACCACCTAAGCCAAAGAAGCTTCTCATTGTTCTAAAAGCAAACTCACATTGCTCCCACTCGAACAATACACCCTTTGTTCCACTTAGGATTTCCGGCACAACATGCTTGTGTCCGTCCTTCACCTTGTGCGCTTACCGGTCAATTTGCCACCGGGATACCGCTTCACCACGGTTCTCATCCCTTGCCCACTATCGATAGTTTTCCGACCAAACGACACTTTACATGAAGTTCTCATCCCAATCCGGACCCCTTTATTGTGCTCCCCATGGTGTAAAGTGTTCCACTCCTTGTCCCACGAGCTATGATCATTGCTCCCTTGACAATCTTCCAAGAACCACCATCAAACACAACCTTGTAACCCGATGTAGCAAGTTGGGCTACCGATATCAAGCTTTTCTTCAACCTTGGGATAACTTGACATTCTTCAACTCCAACGAGCCACCATGAGTGAGTTTCACACTCACATCACCTTTCCCCATGACTTCCACTGCCTTGCCATCCGCAAGATAGACCTTTTCAAGTTTTCCGGATTTGAAATTCCGAAACAACTCCTTGCATGGTGAGGAATGATGAGAAGAACCGAATCCAAGACCCATGATCCTGAGCACCCAACCAACTATTCCTAATCATCCATGCTTACCATCAAAGCATCGAATCGTACTCGAAATCAAGTTAGTTGATCATCTTTTCTTCATCATCACTTTCTTGAACCTTCTTCTTCCCTGTCCCATTCACTTTCTTAGGACAATCTCTCTTTAAATGTCCTTCATTACCACACCCCAACAAGTAACACTAGCCCTGCCTTTTGACTTACTCGGCCCCCTTTGACTCCGATTTTCCCTGAAAGTTCCTCCCTTTTCCCCTCCCTCTACCTTCTGCACTGTATGCTCCAGATGATTCTCCACTCTCCTTCCTTCGAATGCTCTCACTCAAAATCAGATCACGGACAACATCATAAACCAATTTTCTTTACCAGAGAGAATTACTAACACAGTTACACAGTTTCCCAGCAGTAGGTAAGAGGACAACAAATTAGGGCTTTCACTTCATCCTCAAAGACAATATTAACCGAAGATAACTGACTTATTAATGAATTAAATTCATTAATATTTCAGCAGCAGAACTACCATTATTCATCTCTAAATCAAACAAACGACGCATCAGATATACCTTATTCATTGCGAGGGCTTCTCATACATATCTGACAGTGCTTTGATAATTGCCGTTGTTTTGATATCCTTGAAATTGAACGCCACAGTCCGAGCCAATGTCAACCGCACCACCGCTAGTGCCTACCTATCGAGTACCTTCCACTTAGCCTCTTCAATGTCAGGGCTTTCAGACAAAGGTTGATACAGTCTTCTGATATAAGATGTCTTCTATTTGCATCTTCTAATATCCAAAATCTGCTCCATCAAACTTCTTAATTATAATCTTTGCATCCTGCATTGTTAATTATTCTAGATCTAGACAATAAACCAACCTAGCTCTTGATACCACTTGTAAGTTCTATTGTCTATCAATCTATAAATAATATCCAACAATACTAGAACAACAAATAACACAGCAAGAAAGAACAGTGTTTCTTTCTCTAAATTCTCTGTCTTCTCTATTTAAAAAAAAACCCCACCCACCTCTAACCCTAGGAACTCGTCGGAGTTCCAACGCCGTGTAGGTTTCCGGCAGGTTTTCTGGCGAGTCCTCCTTGTTTCTTTTCACCGTTTCTAAGTTTCTTAACTTGTGTTTTAGTTCGTATGAGATTTTAGTCCGTCTCATTCCATCGGCTGATAAGAACATGGTTTGATTCTTCTATTTTCTCTGCCAGAGACGAAGGAAGGAGGGATCTTAGTTCTTATCTCCCACTTCCTGTTAGTTCGTCGTTCTCAACGGGTTCCGTAGTTCTCTCTAGGTTTTAATTTGTGAAGTTTCCGTCTGTTCAGCGTCGTAGTAAGGAGGAACTACTTAGATCTAGTGTTACTTCCTCCGCAACCTCTCTCCAAAACTTCCTCGAACGGTGCCGTCGATAATCTCGCCGATAAACGTAATGTTTAGGGTTAGGGTTTCTTGTTTGGGTTAGGAAGTGTTAAATTCGAAATTGTTTGATCTGTGTTAATAAGGAATTGGCAACCTTCTACTAAAGCTAACCTTGTCGTCACCGTCTTACGATTTCAGAGTTACCTCGATCTTGACGGTAAAGGTAAAGATTAGGTTAATTAGGATTCCTGTTTTTGTATTAGGTTTTGGCGATTTACTTGACTTTTTCCCCTGTTTTGTTTGGTTTTGCGGTGCTTAGATTTGCTATGCTAGCTGTTTTTTTTTGTCTCAAAATGTCTACTATTTGTTCTTACTGTTAGGTAAAGCATTTAGATTCATATCTAGGTTCAATATTGCATTATATTCTTAAGTTGTGTTATTCTACTCCTATTCGATATGTTTTCTTGCTTTAGATGAATTCAGTTAATGAATATGTATTTCGAGTATTATTAGAAAAGCTTGAGAATTAGGAGCACTTAAAAAGAAGCTATAATGCATAAGGATCGTATGGATATGACATAGTACGAGTTTGAGCGAAAACGAAGCGGAAAATCATTAGAAGAAATGTGAAAAGGAGTTATATCTACACTTCTGATCATAATTTTTGATGTGATTCTTATAATAGAGTAATTCCAGCATCTCTATTATATATGTGAAGAGGGGTAGGACACCAAAATATAAAAACCCCTATTTTACCCCTAATAAATTATGCAAATTACTTCCAATAGAATAAAAGAAACGGAAAACAGAAAAAAAAAACATAGAGAAATACAGGTTTTACAATCGGTAACTTCTCAATATCCCCGTCAAAAAATAAAAAAACTTCTCAATATCAAAACCATAATTTTTGAAAGATACAAAGCAAACCAGAAGCGGATACATAGAAGCCTGTCAACCGCAAACACCATCCTGCATTGTTACTTTTCTCTTAAGTTCGAACTCCAAATTTGGAAAACTGATCGCTTTCGGGTTAATTGCTATTTACTGATTTTTTTTCTCTAAAACTAACCTTCATTTCTCCATTCTTTTCCTCTCTTCAAAATTTCAGAGACATGACATTTTACGACATCAAGTTCAACAGGTGCGATTTTCATAATTGGACATTTGCTTGCTCTGTTCTATCTGAATTTCGATTAAAGGTGAGTTTGAAATTTTCAGTTTTTTAAAAAATGTTTTGCTTCAAATTTTCTGGGTTTTCCTTCAATTTTGTCTGAGTTTTCTCGAACTGAAATCTTCCAGTGAATAATGAATTACTGATATTTTGTAGTGGTTTTAGAATAGTACTAATGTATCTTTATCTGTAATAATTTTGTGAAAATGAAGAATTAAAAGTTAAGAAATTTGATATTGTATTCAATTATTCATTGATCGTGCACCAACAAACTGCATGGCAGTTAAAAAAACAAAAAGACTAATCTTTGATGCAATATCCAATAGTGATACATTAAACAATTTGTTGCTTAAAATGAACAGTCAACAAATTGATGAAAAACTAAGCAACAGAAAGAGTAATTGCCGACAAGTCAAAGCCTATTCATCTTAATAATAAGGTTGATTCTTTTTTAATGATTAAAGGATGGTAATGAAGTTTTTCTTTTTTAATGATTAATATATAATATTTTTCTTAAAGAAAGTGACACAAAGTTAGTTTTTAACTATAGCCTAAGGAAAAATATAAATCTGCAAAGGCAGAGAAGGAAGAAATAAGAACATTTGAGATATTCAGATTTGGGCTACCGTTAGAATTAACTTATTAAAAAAAGTCCTATATATAAAGGAACCCTTGAGAATTTGATGACCATAAAATTTATAAAGTACCCTTATAAACACAAAATCAACTTTTTTCGAGAATGAAAAAGCATAATTAACACTCTTAATTTAGTTACTTTAGAATCACATAGTTACACTATTTAGATTTTGTCAAAAAAATTATTTAAACGAACTTTTTGGTCAAATTTATTTTAAAATGTTAATTTGAGGTTATTAGATTTAAGACAATTTAGCTTTATATTTTCTTTCGCACGCATCACGTGCATATAAGACTAGATCTCTTTGGATTAGAATTGTACTACGATTTTGTTGTCTCATAAAAAGGACTATATTGTGTTTTGAGAACCTCATGGCCTTCATATGCCACCTATTTAGCTTAATTTGTGATTTGTTAGCTATCATGCTTTCTAATTGTTAATTATAATTGATTACTTATTCAATTTGGTGTTTCTAATTTGTTAACTTATTGTCCATTTTTTTTTATTACATTGTTGCATTATGAAGATGTTTTTCTTTGACAAAACTTTGTAAATTGTGTTTCTTACAAATTATTAGTAGATGTAATTGTGCAATTAATTTATATTTCATAGTAATGTTCGCACGCATAGCAAGTAATATCTATAGGTGCTTATAATTATTTCTAGATGTAATTTGGGGTTCATTTATAGTTATTACTAGATATAATTATGAAATTAATTTAATTTTCTATATACTTTCGCACGCATCGCGTGCATATAAGGCTAGTATTTGAAAACTAAACTTGAAGAGCTTTCCAACCATAGGTGGCACACCCCGAGGAGACTTCTAGTCAAGGAGTTATGCCTTTTCGATATTGGGATTGTTTCTGCTGGAATATGTTTTTGTACGCGCGGATCACTAATTCCGCCCATTTAATGATATTTCGACTTTCCTTATCTTTGTAAATTACTTTCCTAGTCATATTAGGTTATCTAGTATTAATTATATTAGGTTTTCACTCTTTCCTCTCCTCCTCCCCTTTACACGTTATTTTTATATTTCTAAGTTTTAGTTTAGTTTTCTCTTTCTTGTCCTCTCTAGTTTTTTAATAAACCCTATTTGTTATTCTTCATCATTAATTCATGAGTTATTATGTTCATCTCTTTTCTTTCATTGATTTCTTTGATTATGTTTTTCTTTGTAGATTTAGATTTTGTTATTTATTTCATGATTGAGTAGTTTTTATTTCTAGGGTTTGGGAATCCATGTTTATATGTTATCATTCTTGATTGATATTTATTGATTGTTTAATTAGTTACCTATATCTCTAATTCATTAGTGTTTTTATTGTTAATCTTGCAATCTGATCAATATTCTGATTAAATATTGCTAATAATTATATGTATTGACCAAGATCTTACTTTTAGAGGCTTACCTACAATTATTAGAAAATCTGATTATGTTAGCGATCGTACTGCATATGTTGATTTGAGAGCATGTTAAGACCCGACCAGGATTAACCAGTGCTATAGATATCTGATTAATTGAACTATTGATGATATTTGGATAGATTATAGTTATAAACATGGTGAATCATAACCCTAGATCTTTTTAGTTTGATTTTCATATTTTATTAGTTTAGAACCTTAATTAGAGTATATCTGATCTTGTTTAGTTTCTCCATGCCTTAGCAGCTAGATTTAAACAACCATTTGTTTGTGGATTCGATCCTACTTACCCCACTACATTGTTAGAAGGTTTTGCAGGAATTATTTTTGATAAGTGTACGACAGCCTATCTGTAGTGTTGCTTTGGCTTCTCTTTAGTGGTGTTGGATGGTTTGAGGTTTTTGTTTCAAGTATTAGATTGTGGTTTACATTTTTATGTTTTGGTTCTAAGTATCCTATGTGGGTTAGTTTTGTTTGGATGCTTGTTGATGTAAAACAGTTGAAGTTATGGAATAGGAGCCTAAAGGCTTTGCTATAGGTGTTGGGTATCCTCCTCTAATGGATGGAGCTTGAAATTTGCAGGACATGTGTTCGTTGGTCAGGAGGACCCTTTTTTCTTCATTACAATTCTCACAGATTCCATTTTGGGTTGTGTGTCAAGGAGAAGAGAGTTGAGTGGGAGGGGGTGTGGATATTCTTGGGTCGGGTTTGTCAATTTGTGTTAGAGATTAACTTATGTTAATTCTCAATTTCGGTTGAGTGTGTCGCTTTCAAAACTTCTTGATAGGTATTGTCGCGCATCTATTAAAGATATTTCCTAACTAACCCTCGTCCCTCCTAAATATGTAGCAGAGCAAGTTAAGGTCGAATTCATAGAGACAAACGATATTAAACACTAGATATCTTGACTCAGTCTAACTAAACACGAGACAAACAATAATGGTGAAGATGGATGCTAGACTAATACTAACACTACACTATTCGACTAACATGAACACGCGAGGTAACTCGATTAATAAAGGCAGAATTAAGCATCCCCATTAGCACGAGCAATACATAAATAATTAACATCCCAATAAACACAACCAATTATCCAAAAGGAGTAATGCACCCTAAAAATATCAAAGACCTCTCCGAGTACCTATTGCTACTCTAATCAAGCAATCGTACCTATTCCCATGAAATCATGCATGCAAGAAAGAGACATTTAACATGGCATCACAAATAAAATCCTAGTAGTCCTATCTAATTATTCCTATAGAGATATTCATACTCTTTATTGAATCAACAAATCCATCTAAATTCAATTCCCACTGAAAAAACATAAGGAATCAATTTAATATCTCCTATCCCTAGTATGATAATGAAAATAAACACTGGTGAATCAAGTAAGGATAATTAATCATATTAATTTGAAATTAGGGGGAATTGATGCATCAATCATTGCTAGGGTCTAACTTAACCTTAAATTATGCAACCATTCACTCATAATTTGAATAACGAAACAATTAAGTAATAAATAAATAGAGAGAATTTGAAAATTTAGTATGTTACTTCAATGAAAATAATCCAAATTAGCCAAATTGTATATCTCAAAGTCTTACAATAGAGTTCTGCTCTCAAAGCTCTCTAAAACTGATAAATTAAAACCCAAGTGTCACACTAATACTACTAAAATGGTATTAATAGCTTCCTGAATTAATATAACAACTTAATTAAATCTCGTCAGAAAGCAGATCGACACGGACGCGTAAAAACGACACGGACGTGTACCTAGTCGCAAAACAAATAAGTTATTGCTTTCTGAGAATAGGGCAACATGGACGTGTAACATATGGTATAGACATGTTGACCTGGAAAACCTGCAAGTCTGCAGCCATGAACTATTATAATTTTTGGATAAACGGGTGACAAGAAGGTGTCAAAAATTTCAAAACATGCTTCTATTAGCTACTGCTTCAAATCCAACGAAATGACACGGACATCTGAAACATTATTTTGGTTTTGCGCAAGGCAATTTGCTCTCTTCTAAAAACTAAAATACAATATTGCAAAACTATTATAAATCTAGCATCATCTTCATCTACTTGATCAAATTTTGCTTGATCTTTCATTTTTAGAAATAAAGAGGCCTACATATCTTCAAGCTATTGAATCAGAATTAATGTAGTTCTTGCAAAATTATCTTGGGTTTAAGTGAAGGGGAGTTAGGTCATATTTGTTTGGACTGAATTTCAGTTAAATTTAGTTAGTTTTCTCTCACAATTCTAGAGTAATTCAGTAAAGTATATGGCAGAAAGCAATCCTTCCAAGTTCCAACTAGCCAACTTAAATTCCACTTAATTTTGAAGACTAGAGTTGAAATTTTGCAATCCATTATAATATTCATAGATTAGATGCCTATGAATCCCAAAAGAATTAGATCCCCAAAGTTCTAAGCATGCTCAACACTAGGGATAGATCAAGGAATGATTGAGCCTAGTATGTGTCCTAAACTCATTTCCACTCGAGATGCATGTTTCGATTCTGTTCAAGTGAGTCTATCCTTCTCGTTTTTTTTTCTCACCTCAACCCAAAAGAAAAACCTAACTAATATCCATCTCAAACCAAAAAATTTTGACAAAATTAAAATTTTGCGGAGACAGGATTTGAACCCGTGACCTCAAGGTTATGAGCCTTGCGAGCTACCAAGCTGCTCTACCCCGCGCCGAAGAAAGACCTGGAAACGAATGGACAAAGAAAAAGGGAATGTGCCCTCGACCATATCTGTACAAATAACCATCCATTTATGATTCATCGGTATCTGGAATAATGTGGTTCAACATCTAGGGCGCTTTCTATGTCAATACCATATGTTTTAGTCTTTCGTGAACTCTATCCCTCTATAATTAAGGATCATCTTCATTTTTTCTTTAACTTTCATCAATTCCTGCTATAGCTTGATCTTAATTTCTAAAAACCTCGGATGCCTGCATATTCTTGAACTATTGAGTAAACAAGCTAAAATATAATAGTATTTATTTTAAATTGGGTTTTGGAGGAAGGGTGTGGGTCTCTTATTTGATGAAAAAAATGAAATTTGTAAGAAAATAAGTTTTTGAAAGAAGAAAATCCTAAGAAATTAAAGACGCCATATATCCTAGCTCCTAGCTTGTTACACTAGGGTATGACATAGCAATGATCGAAGGTGTCGTTTACGCCTCCCTTTGAGATGTATGTTGCAGTTCACCAACCATTTGTGATTCAGCAGAATGTGATGTTCACAACAAATTCCTACAATTAAAGTGACCATTTCATGACCGATTTTAGGTCAAGTCGATGTACATCTAACATCACTAGTTTTTATGTTTTTTTCATTCGTTCTCCTTCCCTCCTTATACCTCACATCCCACTAAAACCCCCACCAACTCATCTTTTTTTTCTCACAATAATTTTGTTGGTATTACTTGGTTTTTATTTCTCTCTCCTACTTTTACCATATACTAGTATCATATACTCTCTCCTATCCATTGTTTATTTTTACATGAAATAAATGATTTAAATTACTAAAAACATAAATATTCTTTGGAATTCAGGATTTTGTAACACACTTAGTTCAATTTGAAAATTATTTTGAGAATTTTGTGGATGGTTAAGATTATTTTGGAAGTAATTAGGATTATTTGAATTCATAATATTGGCTTAGTTTAAGTAATATTAGGTAGGAGAGAGTAATTAGAAAATAGATTAGGAAGAAGTGTAGTAAAATATATAAAATTTGGGTTCAATTCATAGATAAAATTATTTTATAACTGTTATTCTAATTTTTTTTTTTTTAACTTTAACCTGGTTTTTTTATTAACATTACAAAATTTGTAACCTTATAAATATTACCATTTAAAACCATAAAACGAGCCAAAGAAGACATGTGGCAGTAGCAGATTTGCTTCTCAGTGCCATCTGACGCGCGTCAGACTCACTGTTACGTCGCATCTGTCACTTGGCCCACCATCATTGTGAAACACACAACTTTGTGCTTTCTCCCGCTTTATCTTTCTCCCTTTTCCTTTCAACACAACGTTTAAGTAATTGTCAAATAATAATAATAATAATAAATCCGCTAGTTGTTTTTGCCACGCGGCGTCTCGCTACTCGGCATGTGCACTCCATCCAAGGTGAAGTTGGTATGGAATTCTAGACTAACCAACTCCAAGGACCAATTGACACAATAGTAAAACCAATCAAACCTAGTTTAACTACTTTCTAGACCAGCCCAAAAACCATCCCATTGTACATGCTCTAATGAAGCTCACTAACTAGCTAACTAGCTTTCAGTAGCGCACTGAACATATGTGAGAAAAATAGATGATAACCAGTAGCAAAACCAAAAGTCATAACCTGAATAATGGCCAAAACAACTAATTTCATTGAATGACATTAAATACTTATCTATTCAATTATGATCAACAGTTTCACCTAAGAAAACAAAGCCCCCAAAAATTCTAGATTGCTTCAGTAGGGAATGATTTCATCTAAGAACTTATAAGGTGTCATTTCTTATCTCCCTCTGAGATGGATGTTCCAGTTTCCGAATGATTCGTGATCCACCAGAATCTGATGTAGATAACAAATTCATGACCGATTTCAGGTCAAGTCCGTATAAATCACTAATGGGGCTCAATTACACTAGCTTCTATTAACACACGTGAGGAAAATAAAAGATGATACTCAATATAAAACGCAGAAGTTACAAACTGAAAAATGGCCATTACAGAAACTTTTGATTGAAAGCTACTTAGTACTTACTAAAAGATCATCTACTTAGTACTTACATACATACGACAATAGCAGGAAATTTAGCACAAAACACCTATTGTTTTAACATACAATTAGGAGCAAGAATTTCTTCCATCATTTTTACTAGCTAGAATTTCCCATCAACGTTCCAACCTCTACTTTGTTAACCTCTACATAGGCGAACCACACAAGGTTATCAAATTCAAACCTCTACTCTGTTAACATTTATGCAGACCGACCAAAAAGTCATCCCATTCAAACGACTACATGAAACCTGCTTCAATTCCTTATTCAAAGGCCCATGACATCTCTGCCTTGATTTCTGCCTCTTCCTCAGGCATATAATCATTAACAATGTGGAATTTCTCTCTTATCTCTTCTGGTTTCTTTCCTTTCATCATGTCTGCCACACATTTGCAGGTTAAGTCTAGCAAGGACTTGATATTGAGGTAGTTTGCAGCCTAGAGAATGCAATATATAATTAATCAAACACTCAACATTCATAATATAAGCCCTTGTTTTACCATAATCAAGACACAACATAACCAAACAGGAGATTTAGACATGAACTATCAGCACATAATTATACTAATTCCAAGATTGATATAAAAAATTTCGCTATTAGTTGAGATTTTTAATGAGCTAATCCCTAGAAATAAATATCTTCAAACTCTAGCAAGGCCATTGGTTGATCTCATCTATAAATCATGAAAGAGGATGAAGATCAGATCAACGCAACAATCTCAAACCCAATAACAAAAGTTGGTTCATCGTCCACATGGCGTGAGTAGAGAGGAGGTTGAATATGATACGAGCCCTACTTCTGGTGCATGAGAGAGACTTAACCATCCTTATTTCATCAATTTAATGGTCTATATGAATATGTACTGTTTAATTTTTTGTTTTTTTAAAACACCATCTATATTCTTTTTGTCTGTAAATATAGACCAATAACGAATTACTTCTACACATTGTTAGAAATAGTAATCTAGAAAAATCTAGTGTAAAAATCAAGTTGAATTCTAAAGTTATCTAAGCAAATATCTATTGTAATTAAGGCATATTATAGAAAAATCTAGGAATGAAGAATCTAGAATAATCTAGCATAAGATATTATTAGATTATATAAGATTAGTGTAGAATATGGTAGATTAAGATATACCACTCCAATAAATATGTGTGTTAGCATTATAACTAGGAGTGTGGAGTCATATGTACCGCCTACCATATTTATAAGCAAGAGTTCTCTTATGAAACCTTGCAATCACATATCATATGCATCTCCTCAAATATTGTAACAAATTATTCCAATCAATGAAAATTCATAAATTAAAAAATTGACCTCTATCATGGTATACAGCAAGAAGATTTTGTCTCCTCCAAGTTTTCACCAAATCCACAGTAAGTAAATATATGCTTCCTAAATTATGTCTGTTTCAAAACTACTCCATGTTTCATTTTTCAAAATGAAATTACACTTTTCACATGCACATGGTGGCTAATATGCCAACCAAATTAAGTTGATGGCTTAACAAAGCCACAACATTACAAGCATATGGGTGGCAAATATACGCTAGCCCTATGCATACCAGGTTGACATATATAATATTGTCAACCAGATACATTAGGGGCAAAGGAAATAGACCCCGATCATGTGCCGGACAAAAAAAAACCAAGCATTTAAGGGCATTACACCCTAACACAAGACCTAAGCAAAATGGAAATTGAAGCAAGAACACCTTGTATGTCGGATCAACAATTAAGATACCGACAAAAAATTAAAGCAGGGTAATAAGGATCATGGAGTTCGTCAACAATTCAAGCAAACAAACACAATTCTACAACATAAGGGAGATAAAAGTGGAGGAGTAAAGATCAAGGGGCATTTACAAGGATTCAAGACCACAAAACAAGTGCATATAATTGAAAAATTGCAATTAGAAAGGAGATCAAGAGGATATAAGAATGGGGGAGATGAACAAGAGCATTTCAAGTATGTGTTTTAGATTTTTCAAGATTAAGGGGAGTGTTTGAAATAGTGATCTAGAGAAACCTAGTGTAAAAATCAAGATAAATTCTAGAGTTATCTAAACAAATATCTATTGTAATTAAGGCATATTATAGAAAAATCTAGGAATGAAGAATCTAGAATAATCTAGCATTGTAGAATATGGTAGATAAAAATATACTACTCCGATAAATATGTGTTAAGAGTTCTCTTATGGAATCTTGCAATCACATCTCATATGCATCTCCCCAAATTTGAAACAAATTATTCCAATCAATGAAAATTCATAAATTAAAAAACTGGCCCATTAACCTTCCGCATGCACCTGTCAAAAATTTCTATCACACATTGTATTTTTAAGCTCATATTGTTATTGTTCGATTTCCTTTCATTTTTTATTCACCCCACAAAAATAAATCTTCTCATAATAAAAATGAGGTATGGATTCCAAAAAACCACTTCAAAATCCAAAATATCTCAACAACCTCAGATTAATAATTTCCCAAATTGATTTCAATTCTCAAACTGATGCAAATTTTCATATGAGATACAACTCATAAAATATGATTATGAGTAATTTCTATTGTTTTAATATTTTATTATTATTATATTTTCTAATTAGATATTTGAATCGATAGTATTAAATGATTAACTTAATAATCACAAACATTAAAAAAAAAATAGAGTGAAGAGAAGATTTAGTAAAAAGAATATATGATGGGGTATGGTAAAGAATAGGAATGAGATGTAAAAATCTAAAATTAAATTATCCATCTGTATAAGGTTATATTTAGTTCACCTTATTTTTGCTTATTTCAGATCTAATTATATCAGATCAGGCTTATATACTTCCTCTCTCCTCTTCCATGTGATTTTGTTCTTCCTCCAATTCTCTTTCTTCTTCTTCTTCTTCAAGAAATACTTTCTTGTTCACCAAGAAATATTACAAACACCACAATTTCATCCACCACCACCGTGTTGTGTTGCTACCGCCACTGCTAAAGGCTGCCGGCGCCTCCTTGTTCCATTGATTTGTTGATTTGATTCTTTTCTTCCTCCTCAAGTTTTGATTAAAGATTGTATTTTTTTGTATTATTTTAGTACTAATCCTGATTAATAACTTTGATTTACTGTTTTAATGGTGAACCTTTAATTATATATTATGTATTAAAAGAATAAAATTTTGGATTTGTTTATTATTTTTAGATTGAGTTTTTAAATTAAAGCATGAATTTTTAGGGTGTTAAATATTGAAAAATCATAGTAGCATGTTATAAACTACGAAATTGATTTAAATTATGAATTGGAGCATGTTTAAGTATGTTTAAAGACAGTTTAAATATTTTATAAGTTGCTAGAATTTTAAAAAGGGTATTAATAATGGAATTTTATGGTTTTTAATTACTAGTATAGTGGTACTATGTTAGATGAGATAAGTAATTGAAGTTTTAGTGGTAAAAACAGCTTTTAAATATTTTAAAAGAGGATTTAAAGTATTTTAAAGTCGTTGGATTTTTTTAGAGTATTGACTTTGATTTATATTTGTTGTTTTAGGCAGAGATTTTTCATTAGGCGACTTTTAAAATGATTAAAGGTGACCTATTAATATATTTATTGAGTTGGATCATGTTGATCATGTGCTCCCTGATATTATTATTTTCACTAATATATGAGGACTCTGGGCCTTATTTGGTACGTTGATAAATTATGCTTTTGAAACGTAATAAGTTGGTTGTTGGCTAGTTTGAACAAATAAGAAAGATTGGAATAAAAAGGAATTAATCTTGGATTGAAAGTTGTGTGATCACTTATCTAGTCTTAAGATAAAAAGAAGTTCAGTTGTGAATGTTAGATTATATATATCTATGTTACTTGTGTGTCATAACAAGTAATAAATTGTAAATCACGTAAAATGTAACTTGGATAGTAATAAACTTTAGATTGGTGCACGTTTAAAGTTAGACAGTCAGGAGTTGGACTACATGGTGGTAGCCCATGGCTTTTTCTGGGAAATGGATTGATCACCATTCCTATTTTTTAAAGGTTCCTCGATATCGCAGGTCATTCGGGAACACAAAATCGCGCCCGTATTTCGTCTTCCTAGGGGAATGCAAGTGTTAGTTAGACAGCTCAAGTCCAAATAACTATTCCATTTAAGTAATAAAAAGATGTTTAGAGTTTGGTTCAGTAAACGTTATCTGCAGAATGTTGTATGGTTATATTATTATTTATCCCCGCATGTTATTATTAGTATCATGTTAGGAATGCTTATGTATTAGTATGTAGTACTTACCTTTGTTGATTACGTGCTTTATTTGTGATTGTGATCATGGCTTTGCCTTATTGATCCTGTGATGACACATTTTGGTAAACAGATTCTTTAGAGCATTGATATCTACAGGTTTGCAGATGTTGCATCATGGGGATCTGGGAGTGGAGAGCTTGTGTAACAAATTGTTATATCAATTATTTTAGTAGGAACATATTATATTCAGTATGATTTTGAAATAGACAATTATAGTGTGTTTGGTTTTAAGTACTTATTTATTTATTATATTAAAGTATGAAGTTTAGTTATATATGTTTTCCGCTGCAAAATTCTGAATAACCGATATGTTATTACACGGGCGATAATGCTTTGGTAATTCTCTATGTTTTATATTGAAAATGTATTTTTGGAAGAGAATTATTGGGGTGTTACACCGCGTCCCCGCAACCCCTCCCCTTGGCCCTCCCACGCATCTGCGTTCGAAATTCTGCGTTCGAAAAATTCTGGGTTTAGATTTGCGGGGCTTCAGATGCATGGGAGGGGGTTGCAGGATGCGTGGAACGGGTAAGGGGAGGGGGATGTGTGGGAAGGGGAAGGGGAAGGGGAGGGGGATATGGGGATGCGTGGGAGGCCAAGGGGAAGGGGCTGTGAGGATGCGGGGGAGGGGGAGGCGGTTGGGGGTTGCACGACAGTGGGGGGACGGGGGTTAGGTGATTCAGCAGGGGAAGGGTAGGGGGATGGGAGCTGCGGGGTAAGGGAGGGAGGAGGGGGTTATGGGGCTTTCCGGAGAAGGGGCTGCGAGGTGGAGGAAGGGGGTTGCAGGGTGGGGGGATGGGGTTGGGGGTTATGGGGGACGGGTTAGGGCTGCAGCCTGCAGGGGTGGGGGTGGGAGGATCGGTGAGGGTGTTAGATGTTAGTGTTAGGGTATTAGGGTAATAGGGTATTACGGTTAAGGTTAGGGGGTAGATTTAGGTTAGTTAATTAGGGTTAGAGGGGAGAATTAGGGGTTAATTACTAATGGAGTTTAACGTCGTTAGTTATTAAGGGTACGTGGATGTATTTTTTCAAAAGTGAGGGGTATATGGTGAATTTCAAAAGTCGAAAGGGTATACTGTGCAAAAAGAAAATTGTCAGGTGTGTATGGTGAAAATGCTGATCTTATTATAACTTAAAACACACAATGCGTGCATTTAAATCTAGTATAAAATAAGAAAACATATTAGATGTATATTTTCTAATAGTAATGCTAATGTCAGGTTGGTATGGTGTTAGTTGTTGTATGGACGTTATACCAACAATTTAAATTAATTCCTTACAAAAAATTTTTTGGACATCGCAAAAATTTCCATTAATTAAAAACGAAGTTAAAACCTAATGCTATTACAACTAAACATAATCATAAAGCATACAAACATTGAGGTGAGCTTCACTTTCTCTTACATACCCTACTAAGCAAACCCAACTTGTTGCTGACACTAGGGGAAAAAAAAAGGAAGGGCTGCGCTGGAAGGGCTGCGTATTCTTCCAAACGCAACCCTTCTTTTCTGTAGGGTTGCGGTATTAAATAAAACGCAATCCTTCTTTACAGTAGGGCTGCGTTTTTAAAGAAAAACGCAACCCCTTGGATAAAGGGTTGCGCTTGTCTGAAAAACACAGCCATTCTTACAGTTCGAAGGGCTGCGTTTTTTAGTCAAGCGCAGCCCTTTATAGTGAATGGTTGCGCTTGACTAAAAAACGCAGCAAAATACGCAGCCCTTTATGGGCTTTTTCTTTTAAAAAATGACTTTAATTTAAAAGAGCTTACAAGGCTTTAGGGTTTTGTTATTTGAGATTGGCCTCTCTTTCTCTCTCCACTCATCCTCACGCATCTCTTCTCTCTCTCCTCTCATCCTCACGCCTTTCTTCTTCTCTCAACCTTCGAACGCCTTTCTCCTCCTCTCCTCTCATCGCCTCTCAACCTTCGATCTTCGCAACAACACCAACAACGGTGGTCGACACTCTCACTCCATTATTATCTTCGTTACAAACCTAATTACACGAGTCGAGTGTTTCAATCAGAACGGTGGTCGGCACTAACGTTTGGTATTTCGACAGCAACAACAACCGCCGCGAGAGCAACACCAACAGCCGCGAGAGCAACGGCCGGGAGAGCGACACCAACAGTCGTGACACCAACAAATTTTAGGGTTTTTTTTTCAGATCTAGGTTTGAGTTTGAGTTTTGTTTAATTTTTTTTTTTGTTTTTTTTTTTAAATTTTCTGTCATTCTGAATTTGTGTGTTTGTAATTTTTGAGTTTAATTTTCATTTTCGTTTGAGTATTATGTATTTATGTCATTTTGAATTTGTTTGTTTGATTTTTGTTTTCATTTTCTATTTCGTTTTTTTTCCATATTGGTTCATTTTTTCATTTTCGGATTATTTTTTTTGGTTTCAACGAAACTGTCTCCATTGAGCATTGTTGTTCATGGAACTATCACAGGTTTTCTTCTTCTCTCTCTATATCCATGTCTTCTGTTTGCTTACATTTCAGTTTCCGTTTTTCGTCTTGTAAAGCGCCTTGTAGGGTTTTGTTAAACCTCTCGACTCTCGAGTGATTTCTTGCTTAACTCTTCACGATTAATGTTCACTATGTAAAACACAATTAATGGTATTATTCGAGGTGATTTATGTTAAACTTCTCCAATGATTTACGTTGCGTGCATTCTTGTTTTATGTTGATGGTCTTGGTTAGTCGAGGTGGTTGCTGGATGATTATTATGTTCCTTTTTCTTTTCATTTTTGTTATTTTTTTTTTGATCTATAAATTTCGACAAAAAAATTTTTTTTTTGAAAACATTTTTTTAATATTATTTTATGGGTCGAAAGGGCTGCGTTTTTGTGCCAAAAACGCAGCCCTTTGTACAAGAAGGGCAGCGTTTTAGGCACAAAACCGCAGCCCTTCCAATATGGAAGGACTTCGTTTTTGGGCTTTAACCGCAGCCCTTCTAATATGGAAGGACTGCGTTTTTGGGCTTCAACCGCAGCCCTTCATTGTGAAGGGTTGCGGTTTAAAAAGGCAGCCCTTCACTTTTAGTGAAGGGTTGCGGTTTAAAAATGCAGCCCTTCACTTTTAGGGAAGCGCTGCTATGGAAAGGGCTGTTGTCAAAATACGCAGCCCTAAGAGCTGTTTTAACCGCAGCGCTTTCGTTTTTTTCCACTAGTGTGATCCACTTGAAATGAACCTTATCTTGGGCGACTTTTGGATGGGTTTGGGTACGCAATGTTATCGGGATCCTAATTTAGATCGTAAGGGTTGGAAGGATCGAAATGACATGATCAAATTATAGGATCGTAAGATCCTAAAATATAGGATAATTAGTGATAATTATGCTATAATGTGTCAAAAGATTCACGTTAGAACTTTACACACATTAATAATGACATTTCTCATTACTCTAAGATTAAAGTAACATGTGGCCAAAAGCAAATAGGAGAAAGATAATATTTGGATAAGATCGGATTCGTACAATCGCAGGATCGTAGAAACGTGTTATGATCTTACCATGTGAATTTTGGTAGTTGGGTAGGATCAAAAGATCCTAGTACATTAAGATTCTATATAGGATGGGAATCGAAAAGGTATTTTTGGATCGTAGAATTGTAGGATCGTAAGATTCGAATTGGGATATTAACAATAAAGACCTAATATGGTGAGAGAGAGGTTGTTGAGATGCTGATTCCATATGATCTTTAGAGATAAATGATTGCATTTCATCTTGTTGAACCGTTTGTTCACAAGATGATAAATCCCAAGGTCCTTGATGAGCAGAAATTTCTTCCTGGGATTCTACTAATTGAGTTTCCAAAGAAGCCACATCCTTTGGTAACTTCTGACTTTGCTTTTTAGGTACACAAAGTTTTTCCCCATAAGGTTGAAACTCAAAATGCGTGACGGTCGAAACGTGCCACAAATCAAATAGGAGTGCCTTCCACAAGATGCATTTTTTATATGTAACACTTTTGTAAGTGAAACATCTGCCCGTGCTACCTATTCTCTAAGGTAACACTTTCCAATGCTAATGTTTCACTTTCTCAAGTGTTACTGAAAATTCTCTAACGTAACACTTTTTTTAATCTAATGTAGCATTTTTACAGTGTTACTAATAATGTTTTATGTAACACTTTTTCATCTATAGTAGAATTTTCTATGTCATCTCTTGACTTATAGTAACACTTTGTTAAATATTACTCCCTCCGTCCCTTAATAGAGTGCCCATTTCTTTTTTGGACACTATTCAAAGGTAAAGAAAGCCCTCAAAAAATATTTCTAATATATAAGAAAAAACATAGTCATGTGGGGTCTTGTTTGATTCGTCTCATTACGTACATTAAGAAAATCAAACTTTTATAATTTTTACTAATATGAAATTAAAGATATTAACGATACAAAACGTGCATTGGCAAACGTGTATTGGAGAAATGGGCACTCTATTAAGGGACGGAGGGAGTATGTATCATTTTAAATCAGCATATGTAGCACTCTATTAGATATTTGGCAACACTTCTTATCAGCTAGTTTTATAGTGTAACACTTCTATTTCACATATCTTATGGTAACATTCTTTAATTTATCGGCATATATACAATGATAATAATAGTAAAACTTATAAACGTAATAATTGAAGAGGAAATAAAATGATATGTTGATATAATTGAGTAGAAATACTCAACGACCATTGTAAAAAATGAGCCAAAGAGTATACTCAATCGAAAACATACTATTGCATCCAAAATATAAATAGTTAATCTGAAAATTAAATCATAATATATATATCTCTCCTTAAAGAAACCTAAATCAATCTTAAGGTCATTCTTTCATTATTCTTCAATTCCATTATCCATGTACGCATGCTTCTCGATGTATCATGCATGCTTGCTATACTCTAATCCGCCAATATTTCCATCATCCTGCTGCAGTAAGGAGAAAAAAAACTTCAAAGTCTTATATAATAACAAATCTAGTCTGTCAAAAAAAAAAATAGAACTAGTGATATACTTGGTGCACCCATATGTTTAGTTAGAGGCCATTTAAAGCAGGATTGTGGCTCAGGTTCGAGGGCCTGCAAGTTGGCAGCAATGGCCTTTTCCACTCTCAAATTCTTAATTTCTCATAAAGTTTATGTAATGCTGCAGAAAGTCATTATATATAAACACAAACAACGGATTAAAGGATACTACAGGTTGTATAAAAGAAGATATTTTACAGAGCACCAACCATCAATTTATGAGAAATTAAGAATTTGAGAGTGGAAAAGGCCATTGCTGCCAATAATCAGTCCCTTAAGCAGGCCCTCAAACCCGAGTTCAAATGGGACTCATCTGGGTAGCAGAAAACTATTTCTGGATAACATTATTTTTTCTGGATAACTGGGTACCCGTTTTACTACAATAGGCGGCACATTACCCGGCCATACCGAAAATATATATGGACTACAATAATAAAAAAATACATGTTGAAGCTCTTGTTCATTTGTATCTTTAGAAGGATGCTCCGTGATTTCTAAATCAGATGACACGTCGTCGAGTGATCGAGTCAAATTAGCAAAAGATTCAGGAGGTAGTTGTTCCTTGAACATCTTCATTACTTCTCCAACTGTATCTTTTATAATCTGATCTTTATATGGTTTCATAAACTCATCCGGGATGATTACACCACCAACGGCTGAAGTCCCCTCACTCTTTTTTCCTTTGATAGTTGAACACCTTCCCAGTTGCCTTTGGTTGTCCAAATTATCAATCTTCATTACATCATAATATGCTTTATCTCCATCAATTTGCTTTTGCATTTGAACTTCCTCCATCTTATCCTACATTTGAAATAATGGAAGCAGAATAAATAACTACCAAAGTTGCAACCAAAAAACGTAACGTAAATAAATGTAAAGGCAACTAAACTTACAATATTATATTTGATAGGCTCGTAAGCTGTTTTGTATATTTTGTCTGCTTTCCTCTTTCGAGACTCTTTGTACAACAATGCTTGGGATGGTCGTTTTTTCTCATTATCTTGTTGTTGCTAGCATGGAAATTATATACAAAAGAATCCGAAATACAGAAAAGTTACATGATCGTACCATGGGGTGATAAGTAAAAATAAAGCAAAGATATTATTATTCATTAGAATTAACTTACCAATTCATGTTCCTTCCTTGCAAAGCTCATGGGACCCATGGTGTGCCTATCTTTTTGGTTGATACTGCTTTCACTTTTCTTCTTGCTTTCTTCCTGCGTGTTAAGAAAAAAAAGATGAATACCTCTTCGAAAGTTCCTTTAAAAATGGTACTTCGTGAATTTGATAAGAATAACTTAGATAATGTGAAGGCATAACAATTACTTCAATAATATCTAATCTCCAATAATCTAATAATTCTTTGAAATAAGCTTCTGGAATATTATCAGGAGCATTTTCCAATCAGTCATCATCATTGTCGTAAGCACTAAAGCGTTTCTTCTTTACAATGCTTTTATGTCGACGCCAAAGCTTTCCAACTGCTGCCAACACATAGTCCTTCCCTTCTTTAGAGATAATGAATTTAGTCTGCAACAATCATGAGTCATTAAGATATATATATATATAGTCATTCAGATATATATTTTCAAAGAGATGAAGAATTTATAGTCCCTGATTCCTATATATATATTGAACTCATACCTTGACAAATTCCCTAATTTTATCCTTATCAAGAACCTTATGCCAATTAAGTTTGTTCAATGGAGCAAGATTACAATTACGAGCTAAAGTGCCTAGAAATCTTGAAAATTTATCTAAAGTCTTCTTATCAAGACCAATAGGCTTCCCCATTTCATTCAAAATTATCGGCTTATGATCATCTACTGTCCATTCGTGGACATCTTTGCACATAGTTGGTTCTCTAGTTCGCTTCGCTTTTGACAATGCTATAAAGAAACAAGCAAAGGCAATAATTAGAAAATGTATGTTTCTAACTTTATAGAAAATCAGAATTATAAGCTTTAAAATGCTAGGACTAGTGACCATTACCACTACTTTCATCAATACCACCTTGAACATCATCATTACTACCTTCAGCATCATCATCATCTGATATATGTCTTGATTCCAAGTCATATGAGTTCATGTTATTTTCATTTTCTTCCTCTAAGACATGTTGGAAATGATTTGCTTATGAAAATCTCTGGAATTGGGAACCGATCATTTGATATTTTTGGTCTTTCAAAACATTTGATTGAGTATTATCTTTTCGCAGAAATACCTCATTTTGTTTCTCTCTCACTTCCTTGCCTTTTAAACGTGTTTTCATCTTAATGTAATCACTGAGTGAGCCGGGAGCAACCATTGTCTTACTATGCCCCATCTTTGTTTTATGACCACGTTCAGCCTCTTTCTGATGTTGGATTCGGAGTGCTAGTTGTTTATGGGCACTAGACTTGCTCACCCTTTCCTCAGAATTCACTACTACACTTAGGCCTACATTATGTTGCTGCTGAGACTGAATCATAACTCTTCGTTGCATCCCTTTCTCTAAGTGTTCTTTCTGAGTGTTTGGATAGCGCATCTTAGTTTGAGCTGCCATTGACATCGACGAAACATTTATCTTCTCTTGCATCTTAATAGGGTCTTTTCCTGGAACCGCTGAAACCTTAAAAAATACGAAAGATAAATATGATTAAACCATAGCGGTAATGTTAATTATTATAAACCACAACTTTGATCATGAATTAAAGAAATACCTTCTTTGAGCCGGTCCTCAGGTTTATAGTTTTTTTCCTTAACTCAACCAAGTCTTGTCACTCAATTGGTTCTCCTCGTCACTAGGTGTGTACTCATCAGTACCTTCGGCCACCTTCTTAGATTTTTTTTTACTTTTCTTTGGGTGAAATAATTCTTTATCCATTGTGGTAACTCCCATTTCCTTCATTTTCATTTTGTTTTGTGTTATCCTCATTTCTCTTATCTTTTCATAATCTGCCATATCGATCTTACTTCCTACAAAAAAGAAATTGATCATCATTGTTACAGTACCTACACTTCTCTTATGTTTTGTGCACGGAACCCCCTGCACAGAACCCCCCTGCACAACCTGCCAGCCACCCCCCTGCACAACCTGCCAGCCACCCCCTGCAAGTCCTCAATTTAAAACATAAAAGTCGTCGTCTGCGTGAGTCTATCTGATGATTTTTATCATTTTGTTCCCTCGTCGTTGCAGTACACACAGACACATAACTAATACATACTGTTGATGAATATTGACCAGCGGTGTTCTGTATCTTCCCAACTTATTTTTGGTCAGAGCAATGTTATTGATAAAGGCTCAGTAGCAGCTGAGCAGCTTCTGTACTTGAGATGTCTTCACTGGTTTTGTGACCTCGACCGCTATTTACTAGAGCCGACAGACAGAAGAAATGCTCATGGTCAAGTGAGGAGAACAGTCTTAGCTGCATTTCCATAGCCTTAAAGAGTAAAGACCAACCTTGAGGAAGATTTTCTTTTGTGAGGAAACGACATCTACTAGAGACTAAGTAATGGACGTGTGACCTTTCCCTTCTTATGAATTGATTTTCAATACATAAAAAGTGGAAACAAAAACAACAAATAAAGGTAACAATTAACAAAAGCCGAAAAAAGTTTCTCAATGTTGATGCAAGATATAGTCACCACTTAACAGACCAAACACCCACCAACTACTTCATACACTTCTCTAGCTATCTACACTCAAAAGCCACTTCTTTTTCATTCTTTTCCTAAAGCTCCAATTTTCTTAGGTTGATTCCCATGCTTTTCTTTGTTTTGTAAACAATGTCCTAGTTGATTGGATCATTAGCCCTTGTTTCGTTATTATGCCTGAAATTATGTTTAGTGGATTGCTTCGAGTCCAGGTTTATGAGATGGCACATGGCTTTTCTAAGTAATCAAGGGGTTATTGGGAGGTGTTTCTGTTAAGCGTACTCTTTACAAGTCCTTACATTCCTAAAAAGTGGGCTATGTAAGACATGTCTATTTTTGAATGCATTGTGAAAACTTAGCCCTGTGCTGCTATAATCTTGTATAATTCCATGGAAATCTACTGTTGTTTTCATCAGTGGGCTTGGAATGAACACTTGCCCATGATGTCTTATCATAAACAGAATTTGCTTTAGTGCACTCTGCAGAATCATCTAAAAATCCTATAATTTGATCAATTATTTCATCCGAATTCTCAAAAACCAAATTAATATCAGATCTTAATTGTATATTGAATCCAAATTAGTTGGATTAGGATACTAATACAAATATACAGATTTTTCATATATTATATAGAAGTATTTGATACCAAGCCTATTTCTGGATATGGCTTATTGGTTTCGTATTTGAAATCGATCCATTTATCCTAGACATTACTTCTAATATGACAGGTGATCTAATTATATATGTTTGATGGTTGTATAATACCAAATAGAAGTATTCAATATGTATCTTTGCTTGTCACTTCTGGCTTTCTAGTGTTTGTTAGGAAAATAGTTGGCAGATTGCTGAAGTTTCCACAGCCACAAAAATTTATTAATAATCCAGTTTGCCACTATATCAGTAAGACGATATAATCATAGTTATTGTATTGAGCTTTTTCAGGCAAGAGAGTGTGAACTTGAGAACCAAACATGGGATGGCTAAAGTGTTAGGTTCACTTACTTGCATTGGTGGAGTTATACTGCTCATCTTTTACAGAGGAATTTCACTCAACAAAGCAACCAACTAAACAAAGCAATGTTTCGCAAAGACAATGCAATAGGTCCTATTCAGCCTCTGAAACTGAAAGGGTGGAAGTCCACCCCTTCTCTGTGGAACTACATCCCTGGAAGATATAAAATCCCAGAGGCCAAAGTGCACATAAAACAATGGTAGACCCCTAAAATTCGTTAATTCACATCCCTGGAACTCTAGCATCTAATAGCAATTCAAGCACACTTTTTACCTACCTGTTAATCACCCTAAACATAATCCAATGACAAAAACTCCCTACTTTTGTGCTCTAATCCCTACACATATTAGACATATTGCTAGGAGTTAGCCAACAAACAATAAGCTATCAATCACATATACATTATCACCGCATATAATCTCCGCGTGCCGCTCTGATAATTGGCATCATCAGAACAAACAATTGAAAACAAAAAATAAATCCAATCATCAATTTTCATTAATCCAGTTTGCCACTATATCAGTAAGACCATACAGTCATAGTTATTGTATTGAGCTTTTTCAAGCAATAGAGTGTGAACTTGAGAACCAAACATGGGATGGCTAAAGTGTTAGGTTCACTTACTTGCATTGGTGGAGTTATACTGCTAATCTTTCACAGAGGAATTTCACTAAACAAAGCAACCAACTAAACAAAGCAATGTTTCGCAAAGACAATGCAATAGGTCCTATTCAACCTCTGAAACTAAACAAAGCAATGTTGTGTTACGGGGATGCAGAGAGCTGGTTTAGTGACAGAAGTTCCAATCACAATTACTAGTGCCAAGCCATAAACAATACACCTCTAACTCTCAAAACAAGAAGACCTTTATACAAACAATTTTGCAACCACGATTAGTGGATACTTCATGAAAATACAGAAAGATCTCTTTTATACAACAGATTTTCCTTCAGGTTTTCCCCTCTTGGTTTCCTATATTGGTAGTCAAAAGGCCATTCTTTTAAATTTGTGCACTCCAAATTCTCTACTGATAGTTTCGTTTTCACTCCAAGCCCAAGCAACACTATTTTAACAAGAATAGGTATATGCACACTCATACCTGATCCAAATATCCAAGCATCATCATGGATGCTTCACACTAGTGGCCATTTAATCTCGCAATATAAGGAAAAGCAGTCAATATAAGTAAAGGCACTTAGGCAGTATAAACTTACTGTTCTAACAACTTCTGGCATAATCTTACAGCACCCAGGCCCCACCCCCCTTCACAGCAACCCCTGCCAACCATCTCCTCTTCGACAATATCCCCATGCCAACCATCTCCACCCCACCCCCCTCCCCCCTGCACAGTATCCCTGCCAGCCAGCCAGCCAACCAGCCCTTCACAGCACCCCCCCCCCCCGGGCGCATGTTAAGCTAAGCTAAAAAAGACTATGTCTCAGAATACGTTTACCTTTTTTTCTTTTGTTCTCTGATTCACCCTTTGTCTCTCTGTTGTCGTCCCAGATTTTCTTACACAACTGCAAATATGAAAGTAAGGTTAGCATTCTTCCCACAAGACAATGTATTGCGGTTCTAAAGTTTTAAATTAACTTCTAAGGAAATTAAAAAGACAACTAGAAGTTCTAACATATCTAAGCAACAAACATTATTACCCTTAAAGCAAAATCAAAAGTTATAGTTAAATCTTACCAGATGAAAGTGTAAAAACCTTGCTAAATCATCACCACAACAATAAACGTTATTACTCAAGTATTCCGCATAAACAAATCATACAAAATATAAAAACCTTTATGTAGTAATAGAATCGCAAGTAATAAAGACATAATTTAAATCCTTGAAAGAGCAGTAAAAGTATTTATTGTTTTCCTTCCACTAAAAGTACGCATGAAATTTAATGACCTTTATAACCATTCTAGCCAGGTTAATACACTAAGGCAAGTCAATTCAAGGGTTCCATCCAATCCCGGCCAATCTGTCTCATCTACATCAAAATTGTTTTCGTGGCTCTCAATGCATGGTTCATTATTCTTGGTTTTCTGATGAAGTTCAACTCGGTCAAATGCATCACCTCTGCACCAAGTTATATCATCATCATCAACTCTAGCAAGATTTAAATCCTCAAGAGGTTCCCGAACTTTACTCAAATATGTATCTTCACATTGCCCCTCAACATTAAAGAAGTCTCTAGGCAACTTTCGGTTCACATAGTGCCAATCTATCTCAATACCATCTTCTATATATGAAACTTGTTGAACTTGTGATGCCAAGACAAAAGGATCATCCATTGAACACAATCTCTTGAAGTTTACCCGAATCATGCCATAGTTGTCTGTATCCACATGAAACCAATCACATCTGAACAAGACGACGCTAAATGCACTCCAATAATCTATCTCAATTATTTCTTTTATTTTCCCATAATAGGTGACATTACCAAGAATGGGATTGCGATCCTTGCTACTAGCAAATCTTGGAGTTAAAGCTATCAACGAGACCCCATTATTTTGGGTTTTACACTTCTCATTATGCTCTCTACTGTAAAACTTATAGCCATTGCAAAAATATCCGGTGTATCTCCTTGCAATAGTTGAAGGAACTAAGGACAACCACTTAATATGATCAATGACTTCATCTAACTAAACCCTATCTCTGAACCAATCCATGAACTCATTACTATGTTGTTGAGCCTCCCTCCACCTTCTTTTCCTCTTCTCTCTAGAATTGTTTTTCACAAACTCTTCATGTTCCCTACATTAATGGATATAATAAAAATACATTAGACCACCAATATAACATAGAACTAAAACATAAAACATAAGATTTTAAAATCAACTCACTTAATATATTTCTCAACTTTCTTATCTTCACAATTGAACAATGCATATCGATGTGCTAGTATTCTTGTATTTGAATCCAAATTGTACGCAATCCCTTTCTTCTTCCCTTTTTTCATCCTCCCAAGAGGATAGCCTATCTTAGGGAACAAAGGAGAGTCCTCATCAACTTTACCACCTTCCTCATGAATTTGGTTGATTACTTTACGCCGCTTCTTTGCACCATCATGCAAATATCTAGAGCAGAATATCAAACACTCTTCAGCCAGATAACCTTCCGCTATAGAAGCCTTCTATTTTTAACGTAAGATTTCAGCTTCCCCAAGTACCTTTCTATAGGATACATCCACCAACCATACACTGGTCCACCAAGCTTTATTTCATCGACCAAATGAATTGGCAAATGGACCATTATGTCAAAAAATGATGGTGGAAATATTCTCTCAAGTTCACAAAGAGTCTCATTAATCTCAGTCTGAAGGCGACCTAAATCTTTTGGATCGATGGCCGTACTACATATGGTTCTAAAAAATGCACTCAATCTAATTAGAGGTAAAGCCACATGCTTTGGCATAACTTTTCTAATCCGCAACTGGAAGTAAATGCTACATTATAATATGAGCATCGTGACTCTTATACCCTAACAGTTTTCCCTCCTTTACTTGCACACACCGTGCAATATTTGATGCACACCCTTGAGGTAGCTTTGCTCTCTTTAAAACTACAAAATATGCTTTTCTCCTCCTTCGTCATTGAAAATGATGCTTTCGGCAGCAAAATGTACCGCTCATCATCTGATTTCTTAGGATGCAATTCTTGTCTAACTCCCATTTCTTCCAGATCTAATCGAGCCTTATGATGATCTTTGGACTTTCCAGGTACGTCTAACAAAGTTGAAAGGACATTGTCACAAATGTTCTTTTCTATGTGCATGACATCCAAATGACGGGGACAACCGTTATCTCTCCAATATGGCAAAGTATGAAAGTTAGAGGACTTCCTCCAAGGACAATCTTTATAATTCTTCTTTGGTTGTAACTTTCCGAAACTATTATCCCAATTTTCCAGCAAACTTTGGATTTCGGCCCCACTCAAACGATCTGGATATATTATCTCTTCCTTTTCCCCATCAAAAGACTTCGCATCATACCGCCAAGGATGATTAAGGTTTAAACCACGACGATGAGCCAAATAGCATGATTTGTTACTATTGTTCAAATGTCGATGATCGGTTTCATAATGGCAATAGGGGCATGCAAATTTCCCTTTGGTGCTCCAACCAGACAACATAGCGTATCCAGGGAAGTCAGTTGTGGTAGATTGTAAAGCTGCATGCATTTTAAATGTTTGGTGCTTTGACGCGTCATACGTGTCCAACCCATACTCCCATAGTTCTTTAAGCTCTTCTATTAAAGGTTGGAGGTATACATCAATGTCTTTTCCAGGAGAGCCGGGGCCCGGAATAAGCAAAGATAACATCAGGAACTCTGATTTCATGCACAACCACGGTGGTAAATTATAATTAATTAAAACAACAGGCCATGTGCTGTGTTGGGTGCTCATTGTCCGAAATGGATTGAATCCATCACTCGCAAGACCCAAACGAACATTACGTGATTCACTAGCAAAGCTCAAGTATTATCGATCAAACTCCTTCCAAGCCTCTCCATCAGCACGATGCCTTAATAACCCATCTTTTTCCCTCCTTTCCTCATGCCACCTCATCAACTCTGCTATTTCTGAGCACATGTAAAGCCTTTGTAGTCTTGGTTTAAGAGGAAAATGCCAATCAAACTTTTGCTGGAACTTTATGAAGGCTCTTAGTTGATTCACTACTAGTGTCCCCTTGATTCTCATTTTCTTTCCACCTTGAAGCTTGACACACATGGCAAGATGTAGATGCTTCATGCTCCTTCCAATAAAGCACACAATCATTACGACATGCATGAATTTTGTCATAATGAAGACCCAAATCTTTTACCAACTTTTTGGCCTCATTGAAAAATTTGGGCAATTTGGCTTCCGGTAATAATTCTAGTAGCAAGTCCAAGATATCTGAAAAGGCAGAATTAGTCATCCCATGAACACACTTCAAAAGGTACAAGCGAATAAGGAATGACAGTTTTGAGAATGTTTTACACCCGGGAAATAGCTCTTGTTTTCCATCTTCAACCAACCTATAAAACTTCTTAGCCTCTGCATCAACCTCACCTTCAACCTCTTCAAGGTTGTGTGAGAACCTTTCCGTCATATCTCTATGTGTATCATATATCATACCATCCATATCATCGTGGGTGTCGTTATCTACCCTTAACCTCTTCATATTTGACATTGAGGACATACCCTTCTCTGGAAAATTCCATCCTTCAGTGCCCGGTTGAATCCCATTCGCAATTAGATGATTATACACTTTCTCTCTATGGTGCCAAAAACGGTTATAAACACCTTACACGGGCAAGTGATATGATCTCCGATTGCTTGGGTAGCAAATGATTTATCTAGATAATCCTCAACTCCTTTCTCGTACTCATTGCTAGATTGTACGAAATTGGTCCAACTACTCATTATGTCACCTTTACGATATGCAAAGTCAAACATAAATTCATATAGAAATTTAAAACAGTAACGTACATATAACCCTTCCATGGCTTACAGGAACAAAAATAGACACACAAAAAACCAATATATCAAGAGATAAAATAATAACAAAGAAGATAATTATTTTTCATTTTCAATGTGGTGGGATTTATTTGGAATTTCTAAATCAAACGAATGAAAATATATCACTTCCTAGCTAATAGGAAGTAGCATAATGTTATAATAATCTAAGCAACAAGAAGCATAAAGACCAAGTCTTGGTTCTGAACACGGTTTGTTCCCTCATAGCTAAGGACCCCCAAGTCTTGTTTCTTTATTTTTTTTATGGAAATAAATTGAAGCAAGCATGGTCCCATTTATTTATTACTTTCTTGTACTTGAACTATTAAATTTTTTTATTGTTTTCTAGAGTAACTTTGGTTTACTTAAGGAAGTAATCAGATCATTTTTTTCTTTTAAAAGATGACCTCCGCTCATCACGCAAGAACTTTGCATATTGCATCCAATCCAAAACAAGAAATAGAAAGAAGCTGGCGTAGTCGTATAGAGGACCAGCAAAGAGTTAGTAAACAGTTATATCCCTGTAGAATTTTGGTCTTCAATCTAATTAACAAACAGATAGATGACGAGAACATTCACTTCAAAAAATTTTTTGATGAGAACATCAACTACATTCGATATATTTTTTAATGAATCAAATCAAACAAATTGAGAACCCATTACCAAAATTCTGAATTGAACATGATCAATGATCAAAGAAATTGATATTTTCGAATGATTAAAATAAAAACTAACCAATTAAATTCTCTAAACGGTGATCGGTGTTGAGCGAATTAAGGAGTGGGGTGAGTTCCTGATATTATCGAATCTGACTAGAACGAATTAATGAGAGAGGAAATCAATGAATCATCAAATAAATTGAGAAACGATTAACAGAATTATAAACTGAACATGATCAATTATCAAAGAGAACTAGTATTTTCGGACAATAAGAATCAAGACTAACCGATTAAATTCTCTGAAATGACAAGATTGAACAATGCTGGTGACCGGTGGTGAGCGAATTCAGGCGTGGTAGTGAGCGAATTCAGGTGTGGTGGTGGTGAGCGACTCTAGGTGCGTGGAGTAGTGTATGTCGAACTTTTTTTTTGAGGGGATTAGTGTATGTTGAACTGATGAAACGACCTAAGCAACAAAATAAAATCAAAACTTTAATTTCTTTGCCGGCTGATTAAGCGCCAAACATTTTTGGGATCAGATGATATCATTAGTAATTAATTAAAGTTGACTTTGATTTTTTGTTTATATTTTTTTTGTGTTATATTTGTTTTTATTTTTTGACAATATGGAAGATTAGTTTAATTTGTTGAAAATATTGCTTTTATAAAAGATAATACAAAGTATATAAGAAATCATAATATTATATCAAAAATTACACTTAAACTATACTTTAAAAAATTACTTATCTTAAAGTGTTACTTAAAGAAAAAAAGTGTTACCGTTAAATGTTACCAATATGTATGTGTTACCTAAAGGTGTTACCTATTTAAAAGTGTTACATCAAAATGTTACTCAATTAAAAAAGTGTTACTTCAAAATTTACTTATTGAAAATGTGTTACATTAAGTGTTACGAATTGATTAAGTGTTACCAAGGTGTTACATATATATTTGACAAACTTAAATTTTGAAAAGTATTACCTCATACATGTTACCTTAGTCCAACTTTTATCACTTATTTAATCTTAAGATAAAAAGAAGTTAAGTTGTGAATGTTAGATTATATATATCTATGTTACTTGTGTGTCATAACAAGTAATAAATTATAAATCACGTAAAATGTAACTTGGATAGTAATAAACTTTAGATTGGTGCACATCTAAAGTTAGACAGTCAGGAGTTGGACTACATGGTGGTAGCCCATGGCTTTTTCTGGGAAATGGATTGATCCTCGCATGTTATTATTAGTATCATGTTAGGAATGCTTATGTATTAGTATGTAGTACTTAGCTTTGCTGATTACGTGCCTTATTTGTGATTGTGATCATGGCTTTGCCTTATTGATCCTGTGATGACCCATTTTGGTAAACAGATTCTTTAGAGCATTGATATCTACAGGTTTGCAGATGTTGCATCATGGGGATCTGGGAGTGGAGAGCTTGTGTAACAAATTGTTATATCTATTATTCTAGTAGGAACATATTATATTAAGTATGATTTTGAAATAGACATTTATAGTGTGTTTGGTTTTAAGTACTTATTCATTTATTATATTAAAGTATGAAGTTTAGTTATATATGTTTTCCGCTGCAAAATTCTGAATAACCGATATGTTATTACACGGGCGATAATGCTTTGGTAATTCTCTATGTTTTATATTGAAAATGTATTTTTGGAAAGAGAGAATTATTGGGGTGTTACACCGCGTCCCCGCAGCCCCTCCCCTTGGCCCTCCCGCGCATCTGGGTTCGAAATTCTGCGTTCGAAAAATTCTGGGTTTAGATCTGCGGGGCTTCAGATGCATGGGAGGGGGCTGCAGGATGCGTGGAACGGGTAAGGGGAGGGGGATGTGTGGGAAGGGGAAGAGGAGGGGGATACGGGGATGCGTGGGAGGGCCAAGGGGAGGGGGCTGTGAGGATGCGGGGGAGGGGGAGGCGGTTGGGGGTTGCGCGACAGTGGGGGGAGGAGTTACGTGATTCAGCGGGGAAGGGCGGGGATGGGAGCGGGGGGGGGGGGGGGGGGGGTTGTGGGGCTTTCCGGAGAAGGGGCTGCGGGGTGGAGGAAGGGGTTGCAGGTGGGAAATGGGGTTGGGGTTATGGGGGACGGGTTAGGGCTGCCCTGCAGGGGTGGGGGTGGGAGGATCGGTGAGGGTGTTAGATGTTAGTGTTAGGGTAATAGGGTAATAGGGTATTACGGTTAAGGTTAGGGGGTAGATTTAGGTTAGTTAATTAGGGTTAGAGGGGAGAATTAGGGGTTAATTACTAACGGAGTTTAACGTCGTTAGTTATTAAGGGTACGTGGATGTATTTTTTCAAAAGTGAGGGGTATATGGTGAATTTCAAAAGTCGAAAGGGTATACTGTGCAAAAAGAAAATTGTCAGGTGTATATGGTGAAAAAGCTTATCTTATTATAACTTGAAACACACAATGCGTGCATTTAAATCTTGTATAAAATAAGAAAACATATTAGATGTATATTTTCTAATAGTAATGCTAATGTCTGGTTGGTATGGTGTTAGTTGTTGTATGGACGTTACACCAACAATTTAAATTAATTCCTTACAAAAAAATTTTTGGACATCGCAAAAATTTCCATTAATTAAAAACGAAGTTAAAACCTAATGCTATTACAAATAACCATAATCATAAAGCATACAAACATTAAGGTGAGCTTCACTTTCTCTTACATACCCTACTAAGCAAACCCAACTTGTTGCTGACACTAGGGGAAAAAAAAGGAAGGGCTGCGCTGGAAGGGCTGCTTCTTCCAAACGCAACCCTTCTTTTATGTAGGATTGCGGTATTAAATAAAACGCAATCCTTCTTTACAGTGGGGTTGTGTTTTTAAAGAAAAACGCAACCCTTTGGATAAAGGGTTGCGCTTGTCTGAAAAACACAACCATTCTTACAGTTAGAAGGGCTGCGTTTTTTAGTCAAGCGCAGCCCTTTATAGTGAAGGGTTGCGCTTGACTAAAAAACGCAGCCCTTTATGGGCTTTTTCTTTTAAAAATTGACTTTAATTTAAAAGAGCTTACAAGGCTTTAAGGTTTTGTTATTTGAGATTGGCCTCTCTTTCTCTCTCCACTCATCCTCACGCCTCTCTTCTCTCTCTCCTCTCATCCTCACGCCTTTCTTCTTCTCTCAACCTTCGAACGCCTTTCTCCTCCTCTCCTCTCATCGCCTCTCAACCTTCGATCTTCGTAACAACACCAACAACGGTGGTCGACACTCTCACTCCATTATTATCTTCGTTACAAACCTAATTACACGAGTCGAATATTTCAATCAGAATGGTGGTCGGCACTAACGTTTGGTATTTCGACAGCAACAACAACCGTCGCGAGAGCAACACCAACAGCCGCGAGAGCAACGGTCGGGAGAGCGACACCAACAGCCGTGACACCAACAAATTTTAGGGTTTTTTTTTCAGATCTAGGTTTGAGTTTGAGTTTTGTTTAATTTTTATTTTTGTTTTTTTTTTTCATTTTCTGTCATTCTGAATTTGTGTGTTTGTAATTTTTCAGTTTAATTTTCTTTTTCGTTTGAGTATTATGTATTTATGTCATTTTGAATTTGTTTGTTTGATTTTTGTTTTCATTTTCGTTTCCTTTTTTTCATTTTCTATTTCGTTTTTTTCCATATTGGTTCATTTTTTCATTTTCGGATTATTTTTTTTGGTTTCAACGAAACTGTCTCCATTGAGCATTGTTGTTCATGGAACTATCACAGGTTTTCTTCTTCTCTCTCTATATCCATGTCTTCTGTTTGCTTACATTTAAGTTTCCGTTTTTCGTCTTGTAAAGCGCCTTTTAGGGTTTTGTTAAACCTCTCGACTCTCGAGTGATTTCTTGCTTAACTCTTCACGATTAATGTTCACTATGTAAAACACAATTAATGGTATTATTCGAGGTGATTTATGCTAAACTTCTCCAATGATTTACGTTGCGTGCATTCTTCTTTTATGTTGATGATATTGGTTAGTCGAGGTGGTTGCTGGATGATTATTATGTTCCTTTTTCTTTTCATTTTTGTTGTTTTTTTTTTTTTTGATCTATAAATTTCGACTTAAAAAAAAATTTAAAAACATTTTTTTTATATTATTTTATGGGTCGAAAGGGCTGCGTTTTTGTGCCAAAAACGCATCCCTTTGTACAAGAAGGGCTGCGTTTTTGTGCAAAAAACGCAGCCCTTTGTACAAGAAGGGCTGCGTTTTAGGCACAAAACCGCAGCCCTTCCAATATGGAAGGACTTCGTTTTTGGGCTTCAACCGCAGCCCTTCTAATATGGAAGGACTACGTTTTTGGGCTTCAACCGCAGCCCTTCATTGTGAAGGGTTGCGGTTTAAAAAGGCAGCCCTTCACTTTTAGTGAAGGGTTGCGGTTTAAAAATGCAGCCCTTCACTTTTAGGGAAGGGCTGCTATGGAAAGGGTTGTTGTCAAAATACGCAGCCCTAAGAGCTGTTTTAACCGCAGTGCTTTCGTTTTTTTCCACTAGTGTGATCCACTTGAAATGAACCTTATCTTAGGCGACTTTTGGATGGGTTTGGGTACGCAATGTTATCGGGATCCTAATTAGATCGTAAGGGTTGGAAGGATCGAAACGACATGATCAAATTATAGGACCGTAAGATCCTAAAATATAGGGTAATTAGTAATAATTATGCTATAATGTGTCAAAAGATTCACGTTAGAACTTTACACACATTAATAATGACATTTCTCATTACTCTAAGATTAAAGTAACATGTGACCAAAAGCTAATAGGAGAAAGATAATATTTGGATAAGATTGGATTCGTACAATAGCAGGATCGTAGAATCGTGTTATGATCTTACCATGTGAATTTTGGTAGTTGGGTAGGATCAAAAGATCCTTGTAAATTAAGATTCTATATAGGATGGGAATCGAAAAGGTATTTTTGGATCGTACAATTGTAGGATCGTAAGATTCGAATTGGGATTTTAACAATAAAGACCTAATATGGTGAGAGAGAGGTTGTTGAGATGCTGATTCCATATGATCTTTAGAGATAAATGATTGCATTTCATCTTGTTGAACCCTTTGTTCACAAGATGATAAATCCCAAGGTCCTTGATGAGCAGAAATTTCTTCCTGGGATTCTACTAATTGAGTTTCCAAAGAAGCCACATCCTTTGGTAACTTCTGACTTTGCTTTTTAGGTACACAAAGTTTTTCCCCATAAGGTTGAAACTCAAAATACGTGACGGTCGAAACGTGCCACAAATCAAATAGGAGTGCCTTCCACAAGATGCATTTTTTATATGAGATGGCACCTGAAGTCATCACATGAACTTTGGGTGAATCGACTTGAATGAATTTTCCCATTCTTCGGATCTTCATATCCAACTCTGCAATCCCAAAACTAGATAATGGAGCCACAACAGACATAATTCCTATCCTAGAATGAGAACTACCTCTCATCTTACCCAACACTCGGACTCTAAAAGCTGCTTAAACCAAACGATGCCAAAATCCAGGAGCAACTACACTGTCGATCAAGTTTCCTAGATCATTACCCATCTAGAACTACTAAAAATCACCCTAACACAACTAAGAAGAGAAGAAGAAAAGGGGAAGAACGACGCGGTAAAAAGCCCATAAAGGCCTGCGATTAGCCCAAAACCGCAGCCCTTTATTACTTATAGGGTTGCGGTTTTCGGCTAACCGCAGTCCTTTTAGAAGGGCTGCGACTTTTGCATTGACCATATCTCTTGCACAACAACAGCCCTTGCGTTTTTTTCCACGAGTGATCGACGCTTCTCTGGTGAGCTGGCCACACCTAAGACACAACAACAACACCACATAGGGGAACAAGGAAGGGGAACCTAACTTATACATTGCAAAACCAGGGAAAGGGGAACCTAATTTAAACACTTTAACAAGGGAAGGGAAAACTGTAATCCTCCATAATTTTAAATGATTATATAAATATATTTTAGTATTTATATATTTATATTTAAACATAATTTAAATTTTAAATGATTTGATTATTTAAAGAAGGTTGACTATTTTAAAAGTCAAATGAAATTATCTTAAGGATTTAAGAAAGTTAAAAATATTTTATTTATGCATGCTTTGATAAATGTTTGAAATATTAAGTTGATTTGGAAAAGGAGTCTAAGTGGACTTGACGAACCCAAAATCCTAAATAGATGAGGAAAAGGGAGTTATATTGATGATAGGAGTTCTATTTTATTTATCCTATTCATCATCAATTTTAAATGAGTCCAATCTCCTTTTTTTCCTTAAGACCAAAAGGATGCCTCCTTATAAATATCTTAATACCCAATTATTTTACCCCACACAAAGAATATTTTCTCTCTCTTCTCTCTCAAACCACACGGCAGCCTTGTATTTCTCTCTCCGCACGTTTTTCTTTTTCTCTTTCTCAAATTTTTTCTTATTCTTCAAGTAATATTTCTTCTTCAACAAGAAACGTCACAAAGCCTTCAAATCCTTAAGAGGGGCGTCGATTGCTGCTGCTGCGTGGCCTGTTATTTCTGATGCTTCATCCTCTTTCTTAGTTCTTTGCCTTGTTGGTTAATTTCTTTTCTTCTTCCTCAAAATTCCATTAAAGACTATGTTTTTATGCTTTATTTTAACGCTAATCATGATTATTGATTTTAAATTACTGTTTTAATAAATAATCTTGATTCATATATATTATATATTATATATATAATAAGAATAAAAATTCAGATTTGTTTATTATAGTTAGATTGAAGTTTTAATCATTAAAGCATGGATTTTTAGGGTGTTAATTACTAGAAAATCATAGTATCATATTATAAACTATGAGGTTGTTTTAAATCATGAATTTAAACATGTTTACATATGTTTAAAGAGGATTTTGTGATTTTATAAGTTGCTGGAATTTCAGAAAAGTTTTTATTAATGGAGTTTTAAGAATTTTAATTACTAGTATGGTAGTACTATGCTAGGAATTAAAAGTAATTGAAGTTTTGATAGTAAAATCAACTTTTGAATATGTTTAAAGGGAAGTTTAAATATTTTAAAGTTGCTGTATTTTTATTTAAGAGTATTAATTTTAGTTTACATTGATTTCTAGACGGAGAATATTCTGTAGGAGACTTTTAAAGATTTAAAAGTGGCATGCTCCCTTGTTTACACTAGGTACGTACATACCTATGTGCTATCTGATTAGTATCATGATTTAAGGAGAAAAAATTATAGTATCATGTATAGGAATTGATTAAGTTCATATGTGATTTCTAGTATGATTGATTTCTACATGTTTTATGCCTGTGTACAAGCATGTTAATTATGAGATTTGTTATGAGTTAGAGATTGTCATGTTTGTATGGATTTATTGATGCAAACATGTGGATGAGAACTTTATTTATTAATTCACATGGGGAAATTATATATGTTATAGAGATTGAATCATGTTTATTCATGTGTTCCCTAACAAGTATTATTTTTACTACTTTATGAGGATTGTGGGCCTTATTTAGTAAGTTAATAAGTTATGCCTTTTTAAAGGTAAGATTATTATTGGCTAGGTTAAACAAAATAAGAAAGATTGAGATTAAAAGAAAGTAATCTTTGATAGTAAGTTGTGATCACTTATTTAATCCTAAGATAAAATAAGTTCAGTTGTGAATGATTGATATGTATCTCTGTGATTGCTTGTATGTGTGTCATAACAAGTAATAACATGTAAATAACGTAAAGTGTAACGAGGATAGTTATAGACTTTAGACTGGTGCACGTCTAGAGTTGGACTTTAGGAGTTGGGGTTCATGGTGAGCGTGCCATGGCTTTCCCGGGGGTGGATTGATTCCTATTTTTCATAAACGTTCCTCGATATCGTAGGTCATTTTGGAACACGGAGTCGCGCCCGTATTTCATCTTCTTATTGAAGGCAGTATCAGATAAGACAGCTCGGGTCCAAATAACTATTATAAAGGTATTTATGAAAAGAGAGAATTGTCGGGGTGTTACAAAATGGTGTAAGAGTTTTAGGTTATTTTCAAAACTTCTAGTCGCCTAACTAACTTGCTAGTTATTTGAATAAACCATTAGAATTGTTTCTACTTATTCATTTTGAAAAACTTATAGGAATATATTATTATATTTTTTTTAAGAGGACCGAAAAATATTTTTTCAAAAGGAGTCCGATTTTTTTTATGGCCGAAAAATTATTTTACATTGCCCGAATTTTATTTTAAGAGTCGGATTTTTTTTTAAAAAAAAAAGTCAAAGTTGTTTTTCGAATTATGTGTGGTTCGAAAATTCTATGAGTCTGAATTTTCTATATAGTAAAAAAAAATTATTTTTATTAGACACTGAATTATTATTATTTTATAAAGAGTGTCTGCATTATTTGTCATGCCTTTAAAGTTTTACTTGTTGCATTGTGAAAATGGGTAGTATGGGAAGGACATATAGAATAGAAATCTTATATGCCTGCATTAAATAGTTAGTTCAGCATGATGATTATTTTTCTTCCTTGCTAACGATGCCTGATTATTTTTCTTCCCTGCTAACGATGCATGATTATTTTTCTTCCCTACTAACTGTTTATATTTTTCTTGCCTGCTAATTATTATATTCTTGTGCCTATGATGCTAAGGGTAACTTCTTATTGTTTATTGTTGGGAATGCGTTCAGAGAGAGTACTAAAATTTTATGGTATAATTGTTGTTGTAGATCCTTAAATATGTCTGCCAGATTATGAAGCTATTATAACCCCATTGTCTTGAGTGACGATGAAGTTGATGAGGACATTGCACCTATTGATGATAGAGAGTATACCAATCTAGAATGGACCATGTGTAGAATACTGAGGTCAGGATTGACTAGCGATGACGAGCTCATTGTGCAACTTGACCATGCTAGAGGCCAAACTAGAAAAGACATCTATCATACATGTTTCAGGGATGAGACTGATACTGAACCTGAGGAAGATGAAGAGCCTCAACCCACTAGAAGATCAAAATGGCAAAGGAAATATGTCGACTACTATGAGGATGAGGTAGAGGAAACTGAAGATAAGACATTTAGGCCTGACCAGTACCAAAAAGCTAAGGATAAGGTCGAAAATGTAGTACCTTAGATTATTATATGTCTCTGATTAGCAAAATAATATAGTATATTAGTATTATATAATAATGTTGGGTAGCTGACCAACAGTGTTAGAATAGTTTTATAGAACCATTGTTTTTAGAAAAGTATAATATTATAGTAACATTCATTTTTTTAAGTACCCTTATGGAAGTTTAAAAACTATTATTTATTTATATGAGTGAGTAAGAATTTATTCTGGACACGTGATGGGAATATTTTTATTATTTAAATTTTCATTATGTGATTGTATTCTTGCTTGCTTGTTTCTACTTGCATGTTGATGTGAATATATTTTACTTAGATGATTATGTGATCATTAGAGAACATTTCATGTTGAACTTGAAACTAGTTGAGAAATTGTTTGTTGATGCGATCTTTAATGATCAAATCAAATGTTGCCTTCTTAGATGGACATGTAAGTTATGCTGGAACCTAAAGTAGAGTTATATTACTTTCAGGTCCCGAAGTAGAATGGCTAACAACAATGACCTAGCTGTTGTCTCTTGGCGGATAAATTGACTCAGGAGAGAGCTGAGCGTCCTGAGACTGCTAGAGAAATGTTTGAAAGACTAGCTAACATTAAGCCACCATACTTTAAGGGAAAAGCTGACCCAACCTTCTTAGAAAACTGGATTAGGGAGTTTGAGAAACTTTTTGAGGTTGTGAACTATCCTGAACATATGAGAGTGGGTCAGGCTGTGCTATATCTGAAAGATGAGGCTGATTTACGGTAGAGAGAGAGTGGTGCTAGATTGAGTGCTGTGGAAGGATTCAATTGAGATGCCTTTGTGATTGCCTTGAGAGGGAAATTTTACCCTGCTTTATGAGGAAGCAAAAATCCCAAGAATTCATTAACCTTAGGATGGGTATTATGACCATCTCTGAGTACTACGACAAATTCATAGCCCTGTCCAGATTTGCACCTGAGGTTGTAGCCACTAAGGAACTTAAGGCTCAAAAGGTTTGAGCAAGGTTTAACTGATGAGATACAGTTGGGATTAGGAGGTGAGACCTTTGCATCCCTAGATATAGTGTATGGGAGAGCAACCCTTATTTATGGACTACAGTCAAGGAGAGATAAGAAAAATGCGGTAGTAGGTGAGAAGAGGAAAGATTTTAATGCTGGAGGAAACCAAGGGAATTTCAAGAGAAACTGTAATGATAATGGGAATTTCCAAGGGAGAAACAACCAAGATAACCGCAACAAGGGTAAACTTGAGAGAGTTCATCACTACAAGAGTTGTAACAAAAATCACCCTGGGAGAGACTATAAGGGAGACCTAGTGTTTTGTAACTACTGTCAGAAGAAGGGTCATAGGGAGTACGAGTGCTACTCTATGCATGGTAAGGAGCAGAAAGGTCAAGGAAATGGTAATCAGGTCAGATATAATGGTTCAACTAGTCTAGAAACCAAGGTCCTAAGCCTAGAGGACAACAGAATAATCAGGGGAACTATAGTACGCCTGCAAGTGAGAACGCCAACCAAAGTAAGCATGCGGGAAAGATGTACGTGATGAATCGAAAGGAAGCTGAAAAATCTGCCGACGTAGCTTCTTGTAATATTTCTATTAACTTAGTCCTTGTTAAAAAATTATCTGATTCAGGGGCAACTTATTCTTTTATATCATCATCTGTCCTAAAGAGTCTGGGATTAGTAGATTATGAAGAAATTGACTTATCTATTAGTATTCCTACTGGAGAAATCATAAGGTGTACCAAGATGTTTACAAATCTGCCTTGAAGATAGGAGGTTGTGTCTTTCTGCCCGACTTAATAGAATTTAATTTGGGAGACCTGGATGTGATTCTTGGAATGAGCTGGTTAAGTCTTTACAAGGCCAATATCAATTATGAGATTCATAAGGTAGTGTTGAGAAACCCTTTGGGAAGATTGACCTCTGATAGACGTTTTGGGAAACCTAAGAAGTTTGGAGTTATCTCTGCTATACAAGTGAGGAAGTTGATGAAAAAGGGGTTTGAGTTATTCTTCTATAGTGTGCAGGATGTGAGTAAAGAAGTTGAAGTAAAACTTGAGGATGTCCCAGTTGTGAACGAGTTTATGGATGTGTTTCCTGCTAGAGCTATTGAGTTCACCATAGACTTAGTTCCTGGAACTGCACCTATATCTAAGGCACCATATAGAATGGCACCTCCTGAGATGAGTGAGTTGAAAATGCAATTGCAAGAGCTACTAGATGAAGGTTATATTAGGCCTAGTGCATCACCTTGGGGAGCTCGTGTGTTGTTTGTGAAGAAAAAGGATGGAAGTATGAGGCTATGTATTTGATTATAGGGAGTTGAATAATGTAACCATCAAAACAAATATCCCTTGCCTGGACTAGATGACCTATTCGACCAGTTGAATGGAGCGAGTGTGTTCTCAAAGATTGACTTACGTTCACGATATCATCAATTGAGGGTAGTTGATAAGGATATACCAAAGACTGCCTATAGAACGCGTTATGGTCACCATGAGTTCACTGTAATGCCATTTGGGTTAACCAATGCTCCTGCTATATTTATGGATTTAATTAATATGATCTTTCATGAATTTCTAGACAAGTTTGTGGTAGTTTTCATTGATGACATACTAATATATTCAAGGAATGAAGTTGATCATGATGAGCACTTGAGGATCATTTTGGACACATTGAGGAAAAACCAATTATATGCCAAGTTCTCTAAGTGTGAGTTTCGTTTGAAGTAGCGTTTTTGGGTCACTATGTGTCTAAGGAAGGAGTCTTAGTAGATCCTGCTAAGATTCAAGATGTGAATGAGTGGTCAACTCCAAAAAGCTTGTCAGATATCAGAAGTTTCGTAGGTCTAACTGGCTCTTATAGGAGATTTGTGAGAGATTTATCGGAGATAGCGAGGCTTATGACCAACTTGATGAAAAAGGAGTCAAAATTTGAGTTGAGTGAAAAGTGTGAAGAAGCCTTTCAGATTTTGAAAGATCGTTTAACCTCCGGACCGGTTTTAACCCTGCCTGATCGTAATGAGGGATTTGAGGTATATAGTGATGCTTCGAAAAACGGTCTAGGATGTGTGTTACAGCAAAATGGGAAGGTAATTGCATGTGCATCGCGTCAATTGAAACCTTATGAGGCGAATTACCCTACCCATGACCTAGAGTTAGCTGCCATTGTGTTTGCATTGAAAATTTGGATACATTACCTCTATGGAGCGACTTGTAGGATATTCACAGACCATAAGAGCTTGAAGTACATTTTCACCCAAAAAGACCTGAATATGAGGCAAAGAATATGGCTAGAGTTGATTAAGGATTATGACTTAGACATCCAGTATCATGAAGGAAAGCAAATGTGGTTGCTGATGCCTTGAGTAGGAAATCGAGTCATAGCTTGAGTGCCTTGATAGTCCATGGGGAGTTGTGTCGAGATATGCAACGGTTGAGCCTAGAAATCTTAAATCTTAGGGAAAGTGAGGGAAGACTAAGCGCTCTATCTTTGGGTTTGTCAGTGTTCGATGAGATCAAACAGGGTCAAGTTGGGGATGAGCACCTAGATAAGATCAAGGAGAAAATGAAGCAAGGTAAGGAAGCTTACTTTAAGATTCATGATGATGGGAGTTTAAGGTTTAAAGGGAGGTGGTGTGTACCACAGAAGTGTAATGACCTTAAAAGACACCTTATGGATGAGGGGCATAATACTCCATATTATGTGCACCCTGGGGGTGATAAATTGTATAAAGACCTCAAGGTTATCTAATGGTGGCCAAATATGAAGCGAGAGGTAGTTGAGTATGTGTCTAAGTGCCTAGCGTGTCAGAAGGTGAAGATAGATCATAAGAGACCCATGGGGAAGGTTCAATCTTTAGAGGTTCCTGGATGGAAGTGGGATTCTATTTCTATGGACTTTGTGACTGCCTTACCTAAAATGAGAAGTGAAAATGACACTATTTGGGTTATTGTGGATAGATTGACCAAAGTCATCGTGTTTATACCTATTAAGGAGACATGGAAAAAGAAGCGACTTGCTAAGACTTACATTAGGCATGTGGTGAGACTACATGGAGTTCCAAATAAAGAATATCAATTCTGACCGTGACTCTAGGTTTCTTTCGAAATTTTGGAAAAAGATCCAATTAAATCTTGGGACAACATTAAAGATGATAAGTACAGCCTTTCGCCCTGCGACTGATGGTCAGACTGAAAAGACTAACCAGACTATGGAGGACATGTTGAGAGCATGTGTGATTGACTTTCAAGGTAGTTGGGAGGACCAATTAGACCTGATTGAGTTTTCCTAGAACAATAGTTATCATGCGAGCATAAAAGATGACACCTTTTGAGGCATTATATGGACAGAAGTGTAGAAGCCCCATTTGTTGGAATGACTTTAGTGAAAATATAGTCTTGGGGACAGAGTTTATTGAGGAAACCGTCAAGAATGTCAGACTGATTCGGGCTAGAATTCAAGCTGCGCAAGATAGACATAAGAGTTATGCTGACTTGAAATGACGCGAGGATGAGTTTGCTATAGGTGATAAGGTATTCTTGAAAGTACCACCCACTAAGGGCGTCGTGAGATTTGGGAAAAAGGGCAAGTTAAGTGCTAAGTATGTAGGCCCATATGAGATTTTAGAGCGAATTGGGAAATCTATAGATTGCGCCAATGGAGTTTGAAAAGATGCATGATGTGTTCCATATTTCCCAACTTAAGTGTTACATCCCCGATGAGCATCATGTCCTAGAGCCTGAATGGATTCAGATCGATAGTAGCCTCACATATGAGGAAAGACCTGTCAAGATTCTCGACAGGAAAGTGCGTAGTACACGCAATAAGGATGTCCACATCGTGAAAGTACTTTAGTCTAACCACTTGAAGAGGCAACGTGGGAAGCCGAAGATGATATGAAAAAGAAGTATCCAGACTTATTCCTTGAGGTGAGTTACGAGGGCGTAACTCGGTGTTTTTTTTAAGGGGGATAGAATGCGATAAATTTCGTGTTTTTTGTCTATTTTTATGAAATTTTCATGCATATGTATGCCTATGTTGGGCAATTTGCACATGTTAGTGCTAAAGAAGTAGATTCTCCGCATAAGAAAACGTGTTCATAAGTAACACAAGTATTTTAAGTTAGCCAAAGTGTGCATGAAAAAGATGAGTTCAAACTTTTAAAAGTATGTGAGTTTTCGTGTCAAGTTTCGGGACGAAACTTCTTTTAAGGGGGCTAGACTGTAATCCCCCACAATTTTAAGGAATTTTATAAATATATTTTAGTATTTATATATTTATATTTGAACATAATTTAGATTTTAAATGATTTGATTATTTTAAGAAGGTTGACTATTTTAATAGTCAAATGAAATTATTTTAAAGATTTAAGAAAGTTAAAAATATTTTATTTATGCATGCTTTGATAAATGTTTGAAATATCAAGTTGATTTGGAACCCTAAATCCTAAATAGATGAGGAAACAAGAGTTATATTGATGATAGGAGTTCTATTTTATTTATCCTATTCTTCATCAATTTTAGATGAGCCCAATCTCCTTTTTTTCCTAAGCCCAAAAGGAAGTCTCCTTATAAATATCTTAATACCCAATTATTTGACCCCACACAAAGAATATTTTCTCTGTCTTCTCTCTCCAACCACACGACAGCCTTGTATTTCTCTCTCCTCACGTTTTTCTTTTTCTCTCTCTCAAATCTTTTCTTCTTCAAATCCTTAAGAGGGGCGTCGATTGTTGTTGCTGTGTGGCCTGTTATTACCGGCGCTTCATCCTCTTTCTTGGTTCTTTGCCTTGTTGGTTAATTTCTTTTCTTCTTCCTCAAGATTCCATTAAAGACTATGTTTTTATGCTTTATTTTAATGCTAATCATGATTATTGATTTTAAATTATTGTTTTAATAAATAATCTTGATTCATATATATTATATATTATAAAAATAAAAGTTCAGATTTATTTATTATTGTTAGATTGAAGTTTTAATCATTAAAGCATGGATTTTTAGGGTGTTAATTACTAGAAAATCATAGTATCATACTATAAACAATGAGATTGTTTTAAATCATGAATTTAAACATGTTTAGATATGTTTAAAGAGGATTTTATGATTTTATAAGTTGCTGGAATTTTAGAAAAGATTTTATTAATGCAGTTTTAAGAATTTTAATTACTAGTATGGTAGTACTATGCTAGGAATTAAAAGTAATTGAAGTTTTGATAGTAAAATCAACTTTTGAATATGTTTAAAGGGAAGTTTAAATATTTTAAAGTTGCTGTGTTTTTATTTAAGAGTATTAATTTTAGTTTACATTGATTTCTAGACGGAGAATATTCTGTAGGAGACTTTTAAAGATTTAAAAGTGGCCTGCCGACTAGTTTACCCTAGGTACGTACATACATGTGTGCTATGTGATTAGTATCATGATTTGAGAAAAAAATATAGTATCATGTATAGGAACTGATTATGTTCATATGTGATTTCTCGTATGTTATTTCTACATGTTTTATGCCTGTGTGCAAGCATGTTAATTATGAGATTTATTATGAGTTAGAGATTGTCATGTTTGTATGGATTTATTGATGGAAGCATGTGGATGAGAACTTTATTTATTAATTCACATGGGGGAATTATATATGTTATAGAGAATGAATCATGTTTATTCATGTGTTCCCTTACAAGTATTATTTTCACTACTTTATGAGGACTGTGGGCCTTATTTGATAAGTTGATAAGTTATGCATTTTTAAAGGTAAGATTATTGTTGGCTAGGTTCAACAAAATAAGAAAGATTGAGATTAAAAGAAAGTAATTTTTGATTATAAGTTGTGATCACTTATTTAATCCTAAGATAAAATAAGTTCAGTTGTGAATGATTGATTTGTATCTCTGTGATTGCTTTTATGTGTGTCATAACAAGTAATAACATGTAAATAACGTAAAGTGTAACGAGGATAGTTATAGACTTTAGACTGGTGCACGTCTAGAGTTGGACTTTAGGAGTTGGCGTTCATGGTGAGCGTGCCATGGCTTTCATAGGGGTGGATTTATCACCATTCCTATTTTTCAAAAAGGTTCCTCGATATCGTAGGCCATTATGGAATATGGAGTCGCCCTCGTATTTCATCTTCTTAGTGAAGGCATTAGTAGATGAGACAGCTCGGGTCCTAATAACTATTCCATTTAAGTAATAAAAAGATGTTTAGAGTTTAGTTCAGTAAAAGTTATGTGCAGAATGTTGTATGATTATATTATTATTTATCCCTGCATGTTATTTATTTAGTATCATGTTAGGAATGCTTATGTATCAGTATGTAGTACTCAGGTTTGCTGATTACGTGTTTTGTTTTTGATTGTGATCATGGTTTTGCCTTATTGATCATGTGATGGCCCATTTTGGTGAGCAGATTCTTTAAAGCTTTGACATTACAGGTTTGCAGATGTGCATCATGGGAATCTGGGAATGGAGAGAATGTGTAAACTAGTACATTCTATTTTCTACATTAGTAGGAACGTACTTTTATTAAGTTTGTTTGAGTAGACTTGTTTAGAATATTTGATTTCAAAATACTTATTTATTTATAATAAAAGATTAATGTTTAGTTATATGTTTTCCGCTGCAAAATTATGAATAAGCCAATACATTATCACACAGGCGATAATGCTTTGGTAATTCTCTAAGTTTTATATTATAAATGTATTTCTAAAAAGAGAGAATTATCGGGGTGTTACAGAATCACGAACTGAAAACAAGGGATGAGATAGGGAGACACTGGGAAACGTGTCGGGGGGAGAGAGACTCAAGACAGCTGGGGAAGGGGAAAGGGGAGGCGTGAAATAGGGGACGGGGCGGGGGAACCGGGAAAGGGGCCCAAAAGCTACACTACAACTAGATGATGTGGGGGGAACAACAAATTGAGGAAAACTATAGGAAAGGTGGGGGACTCGCATAAGCTGGGGGAGTGGGAGACACGCTACGAGGGACGGGGCGGGGGAATAGGGGAAGGGGAAAGCCTATCCTACGACTAGAGGACAGGGGCTAAGGGCAGACTCACCGGTGACCGGTGGAGCGACGCATGCTCAGGCCGGCCACCAATGAGCCTGCTAGAACGGCGGGCCTTCAAGGGTTTCCTAGGATTTTTGTTTTGGAGAAAAGATAAAGAGAGAAAGCTATACGGGTATCAATCATATAAAAAATTTAGCACAATCAATTTAAAAGATTTGCAGGTTAATGGATAGTTCACCCAATCTAATTATACTTATAATAAATGCCATTATGTTTATTAGTTCTTCTGTTCCATAATATCCTCATAATTTTAGCTCCCAATGCATCATTATTAATGTGAAAATAGTACTCCCTCTGTCCCAAAATATAGTTCCTAGTTATATAGGTGTCCCAAAATATAATTCCCATTGCCATATTTAGTTCCACATTTTTCCGTAATTTATCTAGAAAAACTGTGTCGCAGCATTTATTTGCTTCTTGAATTCTGTTTTTTCCTTTATATATTCAACCAATATGTTACAATTAATGCTCTTTCATCAATTATTCTCCATTCTCTCTCCTAAAATCATCTTTTCCCATACAACATTTAGTTAAATAAACAAAAAATCTTTACTATCCCTCTTAGATTCTACTTGCATAAATTACCATTAAAAAAGAAAAATGGAAACTATATTTTGGTACAAAAAAGGGTAAAGATAACTGTTAAATAAGGCTTTACATAACAATTTTGAGGTGTTATCCAAGTCAATGTAATGTAAAGTAAACATTACACCTGACGAAAGTGTTATTTTTACCAGAGAAAACATAACAGTCATTTATAATACACGTTATACCGCTAGATAACACATTTGTAAATAAGTGTTATATTTACTATTTATATGACAAATTGAAAGAAGGGAAATTTAACACTTATCTTGAATAACTGTTATGTTTTCCTATAATATATATATATATATATATATATATATTATATATATATATATATATATATATATATAAATATATATAATATATATATATATTATAGGAATGAGATCTCGTGAAAACTATCTTTAGGCTGAAAACTGAAAACAAGGGTAACTTTTAACCCCTTTAGGGTAACTTTTAACACTTTTAGGATAACTTTTGCCAGTTTTGGGGTAACTTTATTATATTAAGGGTAGTTGTATATATTTGAAGGATAACTTTATTTATTATAAGACTAAATATTACCACTTTTAGGATAATTTTTACCGTTTTTAGGCTAACTTTTAGCAATTTTAGGGTAATTTCATATATATTTCAAGGGTAACTTTATGCACTTTTAGGGTAACTTTATATTGCGTGTTTATGAAATCTTATGGTTACATTACTTGGATGTTGTTGCTTTCTCTGATGTAAAACTGATAATTTTAATTTTCCTAATCTTTCGTTTCATGTGGTATTGTCTACTTTTCACTTTTGGTGTTCTCTCTGTTATTTTTATCTTGTTCATTATGGTGTAGCATACTCTGTTTTTATTAGTTTCCAAAAATTGTTATTAGTTGTTGTATTAAAGCTCTTTGTTACCTCCTCTCACTAACATATATTTGGCGAAATTCATACAACCTATTAGCTCAATTGGCAAAACATTGTGTAAGACACAACGATGTAGGTTCGAATCCTTCATAGGTTTAACTATAATCAAAGTTAAAATAAGTTACCCTTAAAATCTAAAAAGTTGTCCTAAAAATGGTAAAAGTTACCCTAAAAGTGGTAATAGTTACTCTTATAATAAATAAAGTTACCCTTGAAATATATAGAACTACAAATATAATAAAGTTACCCTAAAACTGACAAAAGTTACCCTAAAAGTGTTAAAAGTTACCCCAAAGGGCTTAAAAGTTACCTTGTTTTCAGTTTTCAGATTAAGAGCTGTTTTCAGCGGATCCTACCCCTATATATATATATATATATATATATATATATATATATATATAATAAATATTATATTATATATATATATATATATATATATATATATATATATATATAATATAGTTGTAATCTATGATATTTGTTTTTTTTAATCATCAGATTCTCACCAGTGAGCAAGCGTTAATTACAGCAGCTCAACAATTCCGTACAGGTGCCGCTGTATAATACTCAACCCATAGGATCTTACAACCAACAAATTGAATCCCAAAAATTTTTATTTCACAAAATAATTCAACTAATATTCATAATTCTAAACTTCCAAAAACTACTACATATACATATCAATATTAATCTAAATCACAAAAATCAAATCTAGACTAGCCACATCCACATGATACTAATATCCAAATCAAAAAATATAATTTACGTCCAAAAATGGATTAAGGTAAAAAAAATTAGGCGGGAAGTTAGAACTCATTCATCATTTGTGTTCTTGTTCATCTCCGACGTATGTAATCCACAACTCCCTGAGTTCATCAAATTCCTCCTGAGAATAGGTTCGACCAATGTCGTGATAGTACTGCAATAAAGGTAATTACATAATAAGTATTCATAAAACAATTATACATTTGTATGTATCTGCCACACATTGTCAAATATCTACAATAACATCTTTGAGATTCAAACACTAAGATTGTATATTTGATGAGGTGCAGGTCTAAATTACATGAATAAAATTCGTAATGAGATAATAGTTAGATTGTATTGCTAGAAGCTTTGTAGAAATAAAATTGGACAACTCTAAGTACATCACAATTGACTACATAAAAACAATTATAAGTAGAATACATAGTTTATCATTTTCATTAACAAACATCTAAGTAGAAACATATAACAAAAAATAATGAATCAGTTCTCAACTCCAAGTGAACATTCTATAAATATTATAAACCAAAGGACACTTTTAATTACATTATAATTTTCATAAAAAAATTCTACCTCAATTTTTTCTTCATCAAGTTTTTCAATGCCGCTTTCGAGATGCTTTTTTTTATTACTTTCTTGAATCCATTCACCTTCATTATAGTCATCTCGAATGTCCACGGATGAATCATCTGAACTATCATTTTCTACATGTACTTTCCTAGCTAGATGGACTTTCCTCGAACTCATCACCATCATCATAGTCATCAATGTCATAGCAAGACCTCGGTACTAGAACTATCGATTTTCTCTTATCAGGTGGATCAGTTACATAAAACACTTGTTTTTCTTAGCTGGTTAAGATGTATGGATCATCCTTGTAGCCGAGCTTTTTCAAGATTAACTAAGGTGAAACCTAGATCATCCTGTTCAACTCCAGTATTATTCTCAACCCATTTGCATCTGAAAATAGGTATCGAAAAATAAGATTAGTGCAACTCAGAAATCTACTAAATAGCTACTAACTACAAGTAGTGTATGTGGCGGCAACCACAAGTGCTATGCTAATTCATTAAACACCCAATTTCGGGAATTTCAGAAAATCAATATAGTATATTACCAATCCAAGAAACCAAAAAATTTATTAAATTAACAAAATTCGAACAATAAAGGCACGAAAATCAGTTTCTTTATGTATTAGGAATACACAAGGGCCTGAAAATTAAGAATTACCCTAAATTGCCGGTAATAATGGCGATTATGGTTGTCGGTTACAATGGTGAATTTCAATGTTCCACGAAGTCTGTTGGAATGAACCGATGAAGGTGAGAACCGAAGGGGGAAGGGAACCGGAGATGCATACACATCAATCAAAAGATCCCCCCCCCCCAACACACACACACACACACAATTCCATGTTTACCAGGAGATAGAGCTGGAAGCGAGAGGCAAGCATCTCATATACTCAGAAGAATTTTCAACAATGATGTATAACAAATTTAACATAATGGAAAGTCAGGATCAGTTGATAGATCCTCATATTTGATAAAGAAGAATCACTTAAAGAACAAAAATTTACCTTATCAATGAAAATTCAGAATTCTATATGATGTTAAGTGATCAAATTAATCAGCCTGATGAACTGAGATAAGTTTAATGGCCAGAGATTCAGAGTGCATATAACTGCTTAAAAGTGTATATTTTGTCAACCTATGGCCAACATCTATTAACTTTTACCCAAAGATTACTAGAAAAAAACCGTATGATTACTGCAACATGTTAGGGTGAATCGAACTTTTAGAAAAATGTAGACAATGTCTACTTTATTCCTCTTTTCTATCAATAGCTTATTCATTCTGATATATGTGCTATAGATCTGTTTTGAGATTCAAGTTCTATTGTCAACTAGAGAAGTACCCCACCTCATCAAATGCCTCAAATATGTCCATACTTGGTTGATGGATGGTGCAAACTATTAATATACTCAAACTATTCTTCCACATAGCATCATTGATAACTCTAGCGAGATTACGTAATCTTTGTCTCACTGTAAACTTTCATCTAATTAATCTTCTTTATTGAATTCTACCCAACCAACTCTAGAACGTCATTCTAAACATCAATTAGCAAAACATTTAATATCTCGCAATCCATAAACACATATCATCAAAACATTATGTAAAAGCGTCATAAAGCGTAGTTGGAAGGGGAGTGCGGGTGTTAGCAGTAGACGTTACCTCGAGTCGCGATTATTATACTTGATAGCCGGGGGAGGCTTGTAATATCCGTTTTCCTTTCTAATCTATTCAATAAAGGACGACTTATTAATATATTTTATTCTAGATCTTTAAGCTCTACGATCCATTTCCATCATGTGCCCATTATGTGAAATTCTTTATTATGACTTTATAGCGAGTTTATGAAATTAATAGTTATGAAACCTCATTATCACCATTTATTACTTAAACTATCATTCTTGAATTTAGTAACTTGGTTACTAACTTATGTGAAACTATTTAATTAGTAATAACCAATACTTATAAGATTCCTGAAAATTCATGTTTAATGACTTGAAGGTATGAGTATAGAACTTTCATATCTTAATTAGACTTTTAATAGTAAAGTGGTATCTAACTAATTGTTAAACTCTAACTTGTATTAGTGATATTTCCTATTAATTAATACCGACGTATTAGTGACTTACTTAGTTTACATCTTAGAAAGTGGGACTCATTTCATTAATTAAGCTAAAAAGTGGGACTATAATTATAGATTAAGATTACTAATATTATACTTATAATCCAAGTGTACTTAGGCTATGTTCAGTTCACCTTATTTTTGCTTATTTAAGATCAGATCAGATCAGATCAGAAAAAATAAGTTCAGATCAAATCAGATCAGAAAAAATAAGTTCAGATCAACCAGATTAGATCAGATCAGATCAGTTCAGATAAGTTCAGATCATGTTTATATTTAAAAACTCATTATTACTATCAAATATCTTTCATTACATATTAGTAAAAATTATAATAATTGAATATTAATAAAGTATTCATTGAGACGAATCAAACAAGACCCCACATGACTATATTTTTTCTTATATATTGAGAAAAATCTAAAAGATTCTCTCTAATTGTGAATAGTGTCAAGATTCTAAGTAAGAAAGAAAAAAATACAAAGGGAATATTATTATTAACAAGTACATTTGTTCAAAACGATTATTATTATTGTTGTTGTTGTACTTATTAATTATTAATATTGGTAATTATTATAAATCTTGTTGTTATCATTATAAATGTCATGGTTATTATTATTTTAAGTTATTAGATAATAAAAAATTAGAAGCCACATGTTAAGAACATAAGATTGACGCAAAAATAAGAAATATATAAAATATAATAGCTCAAATTCATGACAACGAAACAACTAAGTTCATATTACATTTCAAAATAAGCTAAGTGCGAGATACAAATTATAAATTTAGATTTGGTATACCTCTTCCTACCAAATTCCAAATCTCTCTAGCTATTTGAAGTTGCACCCTATTTATTTCTTTCTTGCGCAAATCATAGTTGTTTGTATATCTTATTTTATTTTATATGAAAAAAAAGAGTTGAGTCTGCCGACTTCTCAAGTGTGAAACATTTATTTAAGGGAAAGTGTGAAACATTGTATAAGCGGTCTTATAAATTAATGACTTGGGTTATATAATGTAACACCCCCAAATTTCTCTCTTTTGGAAAACTTATTTTAATATAAAACTCCTTGAAAAACTTGAGAGTATTACCGCCACGTGATAACATTAAAGGCTTTAATACTAACTATTAACTGAACTTAAACTAATGCAGCGGAAATAACTTAAATAACTCCTCTTTATTAGTATAAACTTTATTGTACAACTATATAATAATGTAAATAAAATAACTCCTTGACTAATTATGATTCCTCACTAGCTCTCTGTAATACTCCGTATTTTTAGCAAGTTATTATTTATATTTTTATAAAAGCTTTAGTTTTTGAAAAAGGTTTTATTTACTAAAAAGGCTTATTATTTATTAGAAAGGCTTTTATAAGAAAGGTTTTGGGTATTTAAAACGAATTTTAGCCCAAATGAATTTTGGGCCTAACTTTCCTAAGTTTTACATTCAAGTAGTTGTTTCAAAATAAAATTAAAAATATTTTAAAAACAATTTCAAAAAGGTTTGTAAAAAGAAAAGAAAAAAAAAGGTTTATAAAAAGAAAAAGAAAAGAAAAAGAAAAAAAAAAGGAAAAAAAAAAATGTTCGACGGCAAACTCATTACTCACGCCAGTGAGTTTACATGTTTTACAAATTTTGTTATCTTTTCTTAACTTATCTTTTAGTTATTTTACCTCTATAATTATGTATTATGGATAATTTATATCTTTTCCTAATCTTAGTTGGATAAGCGTAAATATTAGTATATCTATTAGATTAGTTTATCTTTTTTCATAAATCTATCTTTTAGTTTCCTAATCCTATTCCGATTCTATTCTTCCAACTAGTATAAATAGGGGTCTCCACCCATCATATTCTTCACACCAAATTTGAGAAATAAATCTCTTTTCTCAAGTTTAAACTTTCCCTCTCTTTTAGCCTACCTTTCTATTCTCCTTAGTAGCTATTAATTTTCAAGGTGCGTGTATTTGTAGATCTTTAATAATTGTTTTGCAAGTGTAGTATCATGTTTTTAGGAAAATACTTTGGATTGAAATATATGTTTTTATGAGTTTTATCATGAACTGCATCTATTTTATATGAAGATGTTTGAATGTTTATAAATTTTATTTATGAACTTTGAATTATGTCTTTCATTTAATATATTTATAAAGTTTTATCTTTGAATTTATATTCAAATATTTTAGAAGGAGTTTGATCTTTAGATTCATGTTTATATATTTAAAAAGGGAGTGTTTTTGAACTATTATTATTTTTCAAAGGTTAAACCTTAAGCAAGTTATTTTATTTATGCCTTTATATGGCTAAAGTTTTATATAAGAATTATTATTCTTTTTAAAGGAGGATTATTTCCGAAGGATTTTTATTAGTTATATGATCTTTTATGATCACAATTTATAAGAGGCCACGGCTTGTTATTTATTAGCAAGAACGGTAGCTATTATTATTTACCAAGGCAACGGCTTGTTATTTATTAGCAAGAACGGTAGCCATTATATTATTTACCCATGTACTTTTTGTATAAGTCATGTGGACAAGGTAGTTCCCCTCGTAATAGACTCAGTAAGGAATACTAAACTTGGGGGTGTGCACACTTTAGGCAAGGTACCTAGGCAAGGAAAAAGGATTTTTATCAAAGGTTATATACTTTATATTATATAAGTATTATCAAGTATCTAGAAAGGTTTTTCGAAATTAAATATTTCAAAAGTTATGTTATACAAGTATTATCAAGTATCCAGAAAGGTTTTTTGAAATTAAATATTTCAGAAGTTTAATTAAATAAAGTGTTTAATATTCCGCATATACATGTACTCAGTATTTTTACTGACACGCGTTTTGTTTTGTTTTGTTTTATGGCTTTGTCCCTGTGATGACCCTTTTGGTGAGCAGATTTTACAGGTTGATTGATGCATACTTCATATTGGGGAGCTAGTGAGGAATCATAATTAGTCAAGGAGTTGTTATTTTATTTTCTTTATTTCCATTGTTATATAGGTGTACAATAAAGTTTATATTAATAAAGAGAAGTTATTTATAAGTTATTTCCGCTGCATTAGTTTAAAGTTCAGTTAGTAGTTAGTATTAAAGCCTTTAACGTTATCACGTGGCGGTAATACTCTCAAGTTTCTCAAAGAGTTTTATATTAAAATAAGTTTTCCAAAAGAGAGAAATTTGGGGGTGTTACACTCTCCCACATGAAGTATGAATCAAATTAACCTGTAAAATCTGCTGCCAAAATAGGATCATCACATGGACAAAGCCATAAAACAAAACAAAACAAAAGCGTGTCAGTAAAAATACTAAGTACATGAATATGTGGAATATATATTAAACACTTTATTTAATTAAACATTTGAAATATATAATTTGGAAGAACCTTTCTTGGATACTTGATAATACTTGTATAGCATAAAGTATATAACTTTAATGAAACTCATTTTCCTTGCCTAGATACCTTGCCTAAAGTGTGCACACCCCCCAAGTTTAGTATTCCTTACTGAGTCTATTACGAGGGGTTACTACCTTGTCCACATGACTTATAAAAAAAGTACATGGGTAAATAATATCATGGCTACCGTTCTTGCTAATAAATAACAAGTCGTTGCCTCTTTACAATTGTGATCATAAAAGATCATAAAACTAACAATGCGTTTTTTGTGCAACACGCCACACGGAACCCAAACCGTGCGGCCACATTAGTATAGCTCTTCCTCCCCCGCCCAATTCCTCTTTCCCTCGCATTTTTTCATTTTCTCTCTCCTCCCGCCCCAAATCCCATATTCTGCCCATTTCCTTCGTTCCTCCTTCCTCCCTCCTCCCTACAAAGTATCCCACAAACAAAAGAAAATAACTAAATTGATCAATCAAAACACAAAAATGGATCGAATACACTGTACAACAACTAGAATTCAGTAACAAGATAATGAATAATTGAAAAAAATTGCAAGGAGAGAGAAAGTATATTCATTTTGTACAAAAAAATATGAACTGGGTAATCGTCTAGTATATTCATTTTGTACAAAAATTCAACTTTATCCCCTGCTTTTTCACAACAAATTAAGCCGACACTTATCTCCTGCTTCTTCACAACAAATCAAGCAAACCCAAACAAAATTAAGCAAAAATACTCCCAAAATATTTCACATGCAAAAGAAATTAAATTGAACCGGTTAAGTGGTGGTTTAGCGGTGGAGTGGGGGAGGTGGGGCGACTGATGCAACAGTGTGGAGTGGTTTGAGGGACGAGGGTGATGAGATTTCAGAGAAGAGAGAGGAGGAGCGTCGGTGGTAGCCAGCCGATTGCACGAAGGTGGTCGACGGCGGTGTTGGACAGAGTGGTGGCGTTGAGGGCGTGGAATGGTGGCGTTGGATAGCGTGGTGTTAGTAAACTGATGAGAAGCTGGACGACGATGGAAGGTGGTAGTTGTGGTGGAGGAAGGAAGAGAGAGAAGGGCAAAGGATTTAGAGAGAGTGGAGATTCAAAGGAGATGAAGTGTTTTAAAGCTAAGAATGTGATACTGAACAAGTTCTACTCCTTATAAAACATATTAGACTAACAGAACAAGTTCTACTCATAAAATGTATAAAAAATTATGATAAATCATTATGTTAGTAAAGTAATCCTTATAATTACAAAAAGTAATCTCTATTTACGGTAGAAGTAACCCTTTATAATTAAAAAATAACCCCTAATTTCAATAAAAGTAACCCCTTATAATTACAAAAGTAACACCTACTTTTAGTAGAAGTAACTCCTTAACATTACAAAAAGTAACCCCTAATTATAGTAAAAGTAACCCCTAGTTATAGTAAAAGTAACCCCTTTACAGTTACAAAGAGTAACTTATACTTTCAGTAAAAGTAACTTTTATTTATAGTAAAAGTAACCCTTATTTATAAAAAAAAAATAACCCTTATTTATAAAAAAAGTAACCCCTTATAATTACAAAAAGTAACCTATACTTTCAGTAAAAGTAACCCGTTGGCATTATAAAAGTAATCTCTCGTGTCAGTAAAATAACCCCTTAGTATTTGATAAAGTAATCTCTAATTAACTAAAAGTAACACTATAGCATTGAAAAGCAACGCGTTTTACTTTCTATGAATAAATAAGATTACTTTATATATATAATGGGGATACTTTTTATGAACTAATTAATGGGTTACTTGTACCTTTCTTATGATTACTTTCTATAAACATTTCAAGCTATTATATAATAATTAGAGTTACTTTTGCGAACATATGAGGTTACTCAAACAAATAAATAAGGTTACTGAAACATGTAATTAGGGTTACTTTTATTAACTAATGAGGTTACTTTTATAATATAATGGGTCATTTGAAAATATATATGAGGGTTACTTGTAGAATAAATGGGTTACTCGTATGATAAAATAATGGTACAAAAAATAATAGTTACTTATTATGAAGTAATGGATTCCTCGTATCATAAAATAAGGTTATAAATAATAAGGGTTACACGTACATTCAGATATGGTAATCCGAAAACGGATTCACGCTTGGGCTTTTTTTAAAGGGGACACGAGCATCATTATAAGGCATAGCTTAGACTTATTATTAGCTGGCCACGTCCTTATTTATCAATGTGTTAATGGTAAAATTCTAGAGAGAATAGGAAAAAATAGGAAAATAAGAGGAGAGAGAAAATGAGGCAAAAAATAGGAAAAATGAAAGACATTAAAGATAAAAAAAAAAGAAAAAAGAAAGAGTTTAAAAAATAATGAGAGAAAAGAGAAAATAGGAAAAAAAAAAAAAGGAAAAATAAGAGGAGAGAGAAAATGAGGCAAAAAAATTAAAAAAAATGAAAGAGAAAAAAAAAAAGAAAAGAAAAAAAAAAGAGTAAAAAAAAAAGAATAAGAGAAAGAGGGGAGGCGTGAGATAGGGGGGTTGAGAGGAAAGGGGGAGGGGTGCCACACCATTAGTTGATGGTGTGGCCCGCCTCATATAAAAGGTTGTGTAAAACTAATAAAAATCCTTCTGAAATAATCCTCTTTCAAAAAGAATAATAATTCTTAAAACTTAGCCATATAAAGGCATAAATAAAATAACTTGCTCAAGGGTTAACCTTTGAAAAATAATAATAATTCAAAACAACGCTTTTTTAAATATATAAACATGAATCTAAAGATCAAACTCCTTCTAAAATATTTTAATATAAATTCAAAGATCACAATATATAAATATATTAAACGAAAGACATAATTCAAAGTTCATAAATAAAATTCATAAACATTCCAACATGCTCATATAAAAGAGATGCAATTCATAATAAAACTCATGAAAACATGTATTTCAATCCAAAATATTTTCCTAAAAACATGATACTACACTTGCAAACAATTATTAAAGATCTACAAATACACGCACCTTGAAAATTAATAATTACTAGGGAGAAAGAGAAAGGTAGGCTAAAAGAGATAGAGTTTAAACTTGAGAAAAGAGATTTATTCCTCAAATTTGGTGTGAAAAATATGATGGGTGGAGACCCCTATTTATACTAGTTGAAAAGATAGAAATCGGAATAGGATTAGGAAACTAAAAGATATATACAGGGAAAAGGATAAACTAATCTAGCTAAAATATAACTAATATTTACGATTATCCAACTAAGATGAGGAAAAGATATAAATTATCCATAATACAAAGGTAAAATAACTAAAAAATAAGTTAAAAGGAAAAGGTTACAAAACTTATCAAAATCTTTTTCACTAAGCGTGCATCGGTGCATTGCTGCTTTTTTTCCTTTTTTTTTTAATCTTTTGCAAATCTTTTTTTTTCTCCTTTTCTTTTCTAAACATTTTTAGATTTCTTTAAAACATTTTAAATTTTGTTACCAAAGTGCTTGGGTTTTAAAACTAGTAAACTTAGGCCCAATATTTATTTGGACTACAATTTATTTTTAAATACTCAAAAATCTTTTCTAAAAGCCTTTCCAATAGATAAGGAGCCTTTTTAGTAAACAAAACCTTTTTTAAAAACTAAAACTTTTATAAAATATAAATATTAACTTACTATAAAAAATACGGAGTATTACATATAATTATTTTTAGTAATTATTATTGTTATGATTATAATTATTGTTGTTGTTATTATAATAATAATAATAATTATTATTATTATTATTAAAAGTTGTGTAAAAGTTGTAATAGAAAGGAAATGATAATAATAGTAATACTATAAATAAGATCTTATAATATATTGCATAATGATGAATTACAAAGTAATAATATAATATTAATAATATATTTTATAAAAGATAAGATCTTGTACATCAGATCAGATCAGATCAGATCAAATAAAATAAAATCAAATCAAATCAGATCATATCAGAAAAAATAAGTTCAGATCAGATAAGTTCAGATCATAAAATTTCAGGTGAACTAAACATAGCCTTAATTTGTATTACTTTATATTACATGACTTAAGTTATAACTATGTGAGCATGAAACTATAATTTTATTAACCAAAAACACAATTCATGTAGTTAAGGTGTAGTAATAGTCACCATGTCATAATCTATTTTAAACTATAATTAGGTTGTATGATTATTTCATGAAGTAGAGTGAACTTTATAACAATCGGCAGTAATAACAGAAAACTTATAGAGGTTTACTTTGAACCTCGAATCAGATGATTTTTAGGTCTAAATTCAGTAACTTTTCGTGATCTACAACTTTCATGAAGGAAGTATATGTAAATTCTGACTGTAAGAAGACGATATTGGGAAAAACAGTACGACAATCTAAAATCAAAGGAGAAATAGAGTGGGTATTTAGGGTTATTCATGGATACTCAACAAGAATAAGACACATCAATGAAAATTCATATTTTTATTTGGTGGTATAAATAGAAGTTGTGGTTATAGTTTGTTGAAATTTTCAAGTGGGTGATAAATGGTGAAACTAACCCACTATTTATAGTGATTTTAGGAAGAAAAACTCCATTAAACTAATGAAGACTTAATGGTGAAGAATACTTGGGGAGCAAGGTCTTCTAGAAGTCTTGGAGAGCAAGGAGATGGAGCTTGAAGAAGATGAAATATGTGGTCATGGTGATTTTCCATTTTTAGGAAAATATCAAAACTATATACTATATTATAATAAGTATTGCCACAACAAACATTGCTTTTGAAATAATTAAAGTAACCATCTTTTAGAAAATAATCTTAACCATGATGGTTACAAAAATTTTAGAATACAATTAATCTATAATTAACATAATTAATATATACTAAAATGATACTAAGGTTTGAGGTATTACATCCAACAACGTAGAAACAACTTTCATATATCGCATAAACAAAACCAAGAACATAACTTCATTCCTACATTAATGTATTTAGATATTCAGCACGCTTCTTAACCCTAACAAAGATTACTTAAACCATATATCTAAGACTTCATTAACGTAATTAACAACTTATATCGAACCCAGTGATTCAAACCTAGTACCCCCTCACGTAATTTAGCTTCAATATGTATATGCATTTAGGTTCAACTCAATCCAATCATAAATTTATAAATTACCACAACTTATAACCATTTAAATATGATCAATACCAACAATATTAACAATTAACTTCTCAGTAACGAATGCTAGTTATGCACAATTAATAATCTTCCATCCAAATAGTTATACCATCAACTAAATTCTAGTTATAGGTTGACATATAAAACTCACATAACTCGATGTACTAGATTTAGACACTAGTAGAATAAATGCTTATTGCTGCGGTCAAAAAGTGGCCTATTGCGGCGGTTTTAGCCGCGCAGCAATTAAGGGGGCAGCTATATGTAATTAACCTATTGCTGCGGTTTTAAACTGCAGCAATATGTCAAGATATTATTGCGGTTTCTACCCAAAACCGCAGCGATAGGTATTTTTTAATATTAAAAATATTGGTCTATTGTTGCGGTTTCTTCCCAAAACCGCAGCAATAGGTATTTTTTAATATTAAAAATATTGGTCTATTGCTGCGGTTTCTTCTCAAAACCGCGGGAATAGACAGACAGGTAAAAAAAAAAATTTTTTTTTCATTTCTGTGGAAGTAAATTTTTGATAGTTATAACACAATAATAATATAAATATAGTTACAACATTGCACTATTACAAATCTGAGAAAAATAAGAATATTAAAAAACTGAAATTAAAGACTAGAAATCAAATCAAAACTAAAAGATCATAAACTAAAAAATTAATAAACTCAAATGTAAGCTAAAAATAAAATACACACAAATTAAAAATAACAAAAAATCAGAAACCAGCATTATATTGATTCTACAAATATAAAAAAATAGTAAAATATCAACCATCCAGTCCAAAATTTAACTAAAAAAATAAAAAATAAAGAAAACAAAAATAAAACTTAATCGTCGGCCACATCTGCACGTCATCATTGTCGCCGGCAACCAACCGAGGCTTCCTCGCGACCCAGATCTGAACGAAGACGAACAAATCGCTGCACTTATTTCCTTCTTCCCTAGGCTGCGAAAAGAGATAATTTATAATGGCAAGAACGAAGCGAATAAATCGGTGCGAACGAAGACCAAGAAAATCGCCGGCAACCAACCGAGACTACCCTCGCGACCCAGATCTAAACGAAGACGAACAAATCGTTGTGCTTCCTTCTTCCCTAGGCTGCGAAAAGAGAGAGTTTGACTCTATAACGTGCGAACAAATCGTTGGAAACGAAGACCAAGAAAATCGCTGCGAACGAAGAAAAACTGAGAGGATGATTGAGAGGATGAGCGATTTTGTGAGCACAGGATGACTGAGAGAGACCGACAAGATGATTGAGATGGTTTAGAGGAAGGATGATTGAGAGGATGAGCGATTTTGTGAGCGCAGGATGATTGAGAGAGACCAGCAAGATGATTGAGAGGGTTTAAAGGAAGAGAGAGGGAGAGGGAGAGGAAGAGTGCGTGGAACTGAGATGGAGAGGGAGAGGCGTGGAATTGGAGAAGTAGAGGAGTGAAATGAGGAAACCCTAAATGGGCCCTTTTATATTAATTTAAAAGGTCTATTGTTGCGGTCCTATGTGGGAACCGCATCAATATTTGTTGTTCAAGGCCCACATTATTTTAAAAAGTATCCGTTAGACAATATTGATGCGGTTTTGGGCAGGAACCGCAGCAATATTGTCAATTTTTATTTTTTCTTTTGGCGTGTTATATTGCTGCGTATAGGTAAAACCGCAGCAATATCACTGCAGCAAATAGCATTTATTCTACTAGTGAGAGTGTGAGTTTAGAATAACATCATACTTCATAAATGTAAGTTATCTAGATCTAAACTAACTCAATTGACATTCCCTAAATAAATATACTCAAATTAGAGACCAAGTTATTTATCATAGTCAAAGCAAGAATGTAAATTATATACTTCACAAATATAATCTCAACATATATCCAAGTTACTTATTCCAAATTCGATAAACTTTCATACCACATATTTATAACCATGAAATTGGATTCTTTTGCAACTTAACTAACTAAACTAAAAACTGATTAAACATCTTAAAATCCAATTTTTGGATGTCTACCCAAAATATTATCATTAGCTAACCTATATCCTATTCAAGGTAGACTCATTAAGTTTATTTACTAACTTATATAGGAAATCAATTTGAAAACTATAATGGCAGCCATGTACCAAAACAACTCCTGCAATAGCAACTACAACTAAACACAACACCAATGACAATAAAGAACAAGCACAACAACTAAGAGGAGCAACCATAGTAGTAACAGCAACCAACAACAACAACCAATAGCAACATCCAACAGCAACAACCAACAACAACAACAACAATATAACACAACAACAATAGCCCCTAACAACCACAACCCATTAACAAGGGCAGCAATTAAAACAAGAGAATAGCAATGACAACAACCAAGAACAACTCTCAACAAAATGGAAAGTACCGATAAGAGGAGAAGAAGAATGGCAGCAGCACCAAAACACTACAACGACATCATAACACAACGACGGCACCACCAGCAGCAAGAGCGCAGCAACAACAGTGGTAAAAACCAGAACCACGGCAGCGCACAGCGGCAGCAGCAATGAGATGGAAGATAGGAGGACGCAAGCGGGGGAAGAAAGTTGCGACAGCGACAACAACAACGGCAAGACAACGCGCATCACTGGCGAGGAAACAACCGGATTTCGGTGAGGCAGAAAGCAGGGGACGAGAGAGATTAGGGATTTAGGGTTTTTGGGTTTCCTCTTTGGGGTTTCTTCACGGGTAGGAGATAGAGTGAAATGAGGTTTTAGGGATTTGTGGGTTTAGAAGACACGAGAAATAAATAGAAGGTATTGAGGTTTTCATCTAACCGTCAAAAAGGAAAATGGGCAGGGCACCTGTTTTGAGATTTGCCAATTAAAACGACAAAGGAAAATTCTTGGGGTTTTTCTTTCGGGCAAATACTACTCAACAAGTTGCAAATAACTAAAACACAATACATACATATATATATATATATATATATATATATATATATATTATATATATATATATATATTATATATAAAATATATATATATAGAATAACAATAATTATTTTAATATTAATAAGAATCGCATAATATTTAATAGGTAAATAGACAAGCATGATAAATAAAATTTACACTCCAACCAAAAATAAAATATAAAAATCCGACACATAATTAATAATGTAATAAATATAATTAGTTTTTAATAAACGCTTTTAAAGACAAGCATGTTACAGAAGCGTTGAGCGAGCCGAGAACAGACGCACAACTTGATTCAGTTACAGTAAATTGTAAATAAAAGAAAAAGGGTTTACGAAGTAGAAAGTTTGTTCCTTTTTTTAGGGGAGTAGAAAGTTTGTTCCTAAAAGTAAATTGAAAATAAAACGGTTCTTTTTTCAACATAATTATTTTAACAGAATTTTTATTCTTAATAAAAATTCACCACATTCCCATAAAAGAATAAAATAAAACACCATAAACTAATTTCATAGCAAAGATAACACATGTTAAGATAAGTGTTAAGTGAAATATTATCAATACAAGCTAACATAACAATTCTTTTGTTAAAACGTTAAATTTAGACTTTACATAATATTCAATAAAATAAGAGTTAATTTAGGGGTGTTATCTTTGCCCTTTTTTGTAGTATGATTTTACCCCCTTGAACTTTTCTATACATTAAACCATGCAATATTAAACGTTTAATTTTATTTTTAATAAAAAGAAAAAACAATGTAAGTATTTCCCAATAAAAATGAATCTATTTATTCAAATTAGGGTTTTAAATAGTAAAAAAGGGGGTAGAATGAGACAAAAGAAAAAAAATCGATGTTTTGGAGGGAAATATAAGGCAACATCAGAAAGTTGTCAATTTTGCCTGAAAATCGTAATGTGGTGTTTAGTTGCCAACATAAGTAATTTATTTGGTTCTTCCCTCCAAAAAAATTTTAGGTGGTATTTCCCTACAAAAAGCCTGTTTTAATTGGTCATTCCCTACAAAACACCCTAATTCTTTTTTTTTTTTTTTGGTAAGAAGAAATGGTCCGGACCCCGCTCGGGTCTTAATGGGCCAGGCACCTGAGAGTAAGGGGGAAGGGTAAAGGGAATCCCTACCTTCAAAGTGCCTCTAATGGGGATTGAACCCCCAACCTTGAGGTTGGAAGGGTGTTGCTTTCCTTACCAGTAGACCAAGTACTACTTGATAATATTGGATAATATTGGATAATATAATATGTAAAGGGATAATATTATATGTAAAGGGTATATATAGTGTTTATAATACAGACCTATGACTAGTAAAAGACCATTCTACCCTTTTACATATAATATTATCCCTTTATATATAATAGTATATATCAAATATGTAACACCCTAATTCTACACCCTCTTTCAAATGAAACTAGTTATTAGGCCCGGGCTATGCCCCGGGTAAGAAAATTTTCATTTATTAATATTGTACTTTGACATGATAGCACTAAATACAACTTGGTCTAGTGGTTAAAACTTTAGTTTATAAACTTGAGGTCACGGGATCAAAACCTATACTATGCAATTTCTAATTTTTTTTATTGTACATGGATTACATGAACTAAAACTCCCTAGGGAGAGCGCCACGTGGCACCGTTTCTGGTTTACGCACGCCTTTTAATATATTAGTATAGATACCTAGAAATGTCAGTTACTAAAGATTATATAATGTCATTTTCCTAGCATATGTCATTTTCCTAACATATGCCATTTTTAGTCATCTACCAATTTTTTCATTAATCTAATATCGTTAAGAAATAATTAGTCATATAAACATGTACTTCATATGTACTCTGTATAATATATTACTAGTAGGTTTTTAACAACTCCCTATTAATATTATTATTTTCATTATAAAATGTACACACCCTTTTATTAGCATTCTGCTACTACAAAAATGTATTATTTGCCTTTTCAAATACCAAGTGTTGAGCCTGTCATAAAAATATACTAGTTTTTATATGCAAGCGATGCGTGCGAAAATACATATAAAATTAATTTTTTTTAGAGAATGTAGAAAATTAAATTAATTATTAATTATATCTAATAAATTAGGAATATTTGAATTGTTAATGGTTTTCTTTTGGTAATGCCTTTTTTTATTTTTTAAATTAATTAGGTAGTTTTTTTTATTTTTAAATTTTTTATTTTTTAATTAAAGTAAGTAGTTAGAATAGAGATGAAGTAAGGGTAAAATAGGGTTTCTAATATTTTGGTGTCCTACCCCTCTTTCTATATAGAATAAAGATATATACCAAGTGTTGAGAATTGGGATTACCAATGCAAGATAATAGATAATCCTAAAATAGTACTCCCTCCGTTTCCTAAAAATCTTTCCTCTTTCCGTTTAAGGGTGTTTCCAAAAGATCTTCCCTCTTTTGCTTTATTCCTTATTTGGCAAAACAAATTTCCCTATTTACCCTCTCATGTCACTATCATATGGTCCACCATTACATTATTAATTCAATTTTACTTCATTTCTCTCTCCTACTTTAACCCATTTTTATTTGTTTATTTATCTTAACCCCTTTCTCTCTCCTACTTTACTCACACCATGCCCCACACAACTTGATTTTCCTTGTTATCTGTAGGAACAGTAAGTGGGAAGATCTTTAGGAAACGGAGGGAGTATTTAAAAAAGAAAATACATATATAAAATTAATTTTTTTTAGAGAATGTAGAAAATTAAATTAATTGTTAATTATATCTAATAAATTAGGAATATTTGAATTGCTGATAGTTTTCTTTTTGTAATGCCTTTTTTTATTTTTTAAATTAATTAGGTAATTTTTTTTTATTTTTACGTTTTTTATTTTTTTAATTAAAGTAAGTAGTTAGAATAGAGATGAAGTAATTCTAATATTTTGGTGTCCTACCCCTCTTCCCATATAGAATAAAGATATGTACCAAGTGTTGAGAATTGGGATTACCAATGCAAGATAATAGATAAACCTAAAATAGTATTTTTAAGAAAAATACATATAAAATTAATTTTTTTTAGAGAATGTAGAAAATTAAATTAATTGTTAATTATATCTAATAAATTAGGAATATTGGAATTATTGATGGTTTTCTTTTTATAATGTCTTTTCTTATTTTTTTAATTAATTAGGTAGTTTTTTTTATTTTTACATTTTTTATTTTTTAATTTAAGTAAGTAGTTAGAATAGAGATGAAGTAAGGGTAAAATAGGATTTCTAATATTTTGGTGTCCTACCCCTCTTCCCATATAGAGTAAAGATATATACCAAGTGTTGAGAATTGGGATTACCAATGCAAGATAATAGATAATCCTAAAATAGTATATAAAAAAGAAAATACATATAAAATTAATTTTTTTAGAGAACGTAGAAAATTAAATTAATTGTTAATTATATCTAATAAATTAGGAATATTTGAATTGTTGATGGTTTTCTTTTTGTAATGCCTTTTTTTATGTTTTAAATTAATTAGGTAGTTTTTTTTATTTTTACATTTTTTATTTTTTAATTAAAGTAAGTAGTTAGAATAGGATTTCTAATATTTTGATGTCCTGAAAGAAGTGTCGCAATTTTAAAGATGATGAGAGAGAAAGTTAGAGAGAGAAAGAGAAAGCGAAAAAAGCCCCTTAAGTTTTCTCGAGAAACCCTAGTTTTTCAGCTAAAACTTCTGCGATTTCCGTCCTTTAATGGTTATCTCTGCAATTCCAGTGCAAATTCTCAAATTAAATCCTCCTCTTGTCGTATCAGTTGTACTAAGAGAGAGGCGTGTTGGTTAAATTGCCTAGTTGCTCTGATTAGGTCTACTAAAGTAAGGTTAATTAGTCGTGTTAATTCATCTCTACCCTATTTTTATAGGGCTAGTTCTCAATTAGAGCTATGGTTTATAGCCTCTAATGATGGTATCTAGGCTGGAATTTCATTTTTCCCTCTGATTTTGTTCAATCTAGGGTTTCTTTTGAGATTTGGGGGTTTTCATTGGGTGAGGTTTTTCAGTGCATTTATTGAGTGGCAGAGAAGATGAGTGGTTTGTGAGTTTAGGGTGGCTTTTTTGGTGTTGTCATTCATTGCAATTGTTGGGTTCCTCTTAAATCTTTTTGATCTTTGGCGTGCTGCTCATCAAGAATTCAGAAAATTACTCCAGTGTGGTAACCTAGCATTTATGGCGATGGTAAGTAGCATTAATCAGCCCTTTGTGAAGATTGTTGCTTGTGATGGTTACTGTATTAGCCACTATAAAAAACCTAAGAAGGTGAGTTATTTAACCACATCTTTTCTTCCTCTTTTCATTGCATTTTGTTACTGTAGTTTCTCTCTTTCTTGGATTTTACTAATCTATTTCCCAGTCTTCTCTTTTGTTAGGGTTATGAATTTTAAGGCAGCTGTGCTTGAGCCAGGGATCTCTAAGACAAATGAGACTCAGTCTCAAGAGTCTTCTCGAGTCCCTGAGGAGAGCTCTTCTTTTTGGAATACTAATAATATTGTTATGTTTGATAATTATGTTCCGGATCCTCCCTTTGATGCTGCTTATCCTGAGGCAGTTGTTGTGGATGAACTTGCTTAGGTCTAGGAAGATATCAAGGAGCTTTCTAAGTCCTGTCTGATAGGTAAGATGTTGGGTGAGCCATTAGATGTTCGCACTATAATTTCTCGCACTAAATCTGAGTGGAAGTTTGTGAAGGGAGACATAGATTTTTTAGAAATGGGTAATCACTGGATTCTTTTAAAGTTTGCTAACCCAAATGATTTGGCACTAGTGTGGTCTGAGAGGCCTTGGCATGTCCAAGGTGACCTATTTGTTCGTCAGGCTTGGAGGCCTAATTTTGATCCTTTTCTCGAAGAGATCAAATGGGTTGACCTTTGGGTTCGTATTCCTAGGTTTCCTACTGAATTGCTTAATTATGAATCTTTGGCCAATTTGTTTGCTGCTAATAATGTGGGAGTGCTAGTAAAGTTGGATTCTAATTCTTTGTTAAGGAATAAGATAAGATTTGCTAGAGCTTGTATTAGGGTTAATATTACTGAACCTTTATTAGAATTTGCTGAATTAACTCGTGCTGGTGGGCAAAAATTTGGTATGAAGATTTTAGCTCTGGCTGTTCATTTTCTGGTATTGAGGATCATACTATAGATGTGTGTCCACTGTTACATGCCCCAAAAAAAGAGGTTACTGTGTCTCTCCTGAAAAGCCCTAAATAAAAGAATTTGGTTGAGATCCTCTCTCTGGCTAATAGGCAAGTTCACCTTGCTACCAGGGCTGTGGAAGCCAATGTGGTGCAAGCTAAGCCTAAGTCAGTGTATAGGCATGCTAGTTCAAAATCTACTGCTCCTAATAAGTCTGCTGGTTTTAATAATTCTGCTCCTAAGTTTGTTAAGAAAAAGGAGGTGGGAATTGTGTTTAAAGAATTTGTTTCAGTGACTGTTAACCCTACCAATGCCCCTGTTCATGGTAAAGGGAAAGGTAAGGCACTTGTGTTTGCTTCTGCCCCCCAGTATGGTTGTTTGAGTGACTCTAATGATGACTCTGATCATGTGGCTATCCCTCCTATATTACCTTCTTCTGTCGCTTTCCAAGCAGCTATGATTGATTTCTCCTCCAAGGAGGCTGGTGAGGGTGTAGGTAGTGATCTTGCTCCACCCAATGGAACTGATATTGAGCTCTCTCCTATTCCACTACAAGTTGTTTACCCATGTGAGTTTTTTCAAGGAAATCAATTTGGCCTCTGGTTCATATAGCTGAGCAACATTATGGGGGTTATTCTATGTTTGAATCTGATGTGGAGATTGATACTATGATACTTCAAGATGAAGATAAGGCATGTGATGCTTTTCCTGCTAACCATGAATCTTCCTTTCACTATATTGATTCAGCAAGCTCTATTGTTAGGTGTATCAATGCTTTGGGTGTTGAGCAGGATCCTCCTATGGAACCCACCTCTCTCTCTAGTGCTGCTAAGAGAAGGAAAGGTAATAGTGAGGATGATTCAGCCTCCTCAGGTCTGAAGAGATCTAAAACCTAAATGTTTCCTGATAGCTAGTAAATTTTTTTTTGGGATGTCAGTGTTTATAAGTTGTTTTATCCTGGCCTGTTGGTTCACTAGGGGGCTTGTTGTTCAGAAGGCATTAAAAATGATCATGTTCTTTTGGTTTGTAAATAGTTTTATTCTTATAATGCTATGGGAAACCTTTTCTCTTAGTCTTGGTAGGAGATTGTGGAGATGGAGGTTAGGTTTCTCATATTTTGTAACTCTCCCCTCTGCTGGGTTGTTTGCTGACATCCAGGTAGTTTGTTCGATTCAGTTATGTAGATGGTTTTAGCCCATTAATGTTGTAACTTATTTGATCAATGTACGTGGGCTTGTTGCAGTTATTATCTTATTTAGTATTGCTTTCTTAATCCAGTTAGTTTGTATAAAAGTTAAGTGTATCTATGATAAAAGTGTTGTAAAATTTTTATTTCTTGCGTGTTTGGTTTCCTTCTGAGTTCAATTTTTTAGCTCTTAGTTTGATGATCTTTCTTAACGTAACAAAAGGTGATTTTTGCCTCAATTACAACAGTCTTTTTTGTATGCCTTTATCCAAGTTTTGCTGCTTATCTTTGATTAATAGAGTGGTGTATGTAAGCTTAATCACTATTCGTTTATTAGATAGTGATTCTAGTTTATGGTATGGGAAGTATGTATGTTGTCCATAAATGAATATTAGTTTTTGGAATATAAGGGGGTGTAGAAGGCATCTTGCTATGGAAGAAGTGAAAGACTTTAGTATGCACCACAAAGTGCAGATAATGATGTTGTGTGAAACAAAGGTTCAATTACCTCCGGGGGAGGGAAGTGTTAGACATTGCGGTTTTCAACACTTTGATTTTCTCCCTTCTATGGGATTGGCTGGTGGTGTTTGGCACTTATGGAAAGATAATGCTAGTAATCCGTTCACTCTAACAGTAGTTCATAAGACTGATAGGTTTATAGCTTGCAATATTAATCTTTTATCTATGGGGTGTAATTTTGTTACAATATTTATTTATGCCCCCCCTCCCCCCCAAATTATGCACTTAAGCAAGATTTTTGGGACGAGTTAATTGAATATCTCAAAACATTGAGTAGTCCCTTCATCATATTGGGAGATTTTAATGAACTTAGTTTGCAGGGTGATAAACAAGGGGGATCAGCTTTTCGTTTCTCTCGTTTATCTTTTATGAATCTTTTGTTTGAATGTATTGAGTTACCCTTTGAAGGTAGTAAGTTTACGTGGAAGAAAAAAACTCATGGGCCTAATAATATTTTTGAACGCTTAGATAAAGGGGTAGTTAGTCTTGACTGGTTAAGCTTATTCCCAGATACCAAATTGTTTAATCATAATTTCACTTCATCCGATCATTGCCAAGTTACTTTATCTCTAAATGTGAGACAGTATAGAAAAGCTCCCCCTTTTAAATTAATAAACTCTGGACTATGCGGAAAGATTTCGATTGTTTAGTCAAGAAAACTTGGTGTACACGTTTTCAAGGTTCCTTTATGTATTGTCTTACAAAGAAATGTAAACTTCTTAAACAAAGGGCAAAACTTTGGTCTACTACGAGATTTGGTAATATCTTTAGACAACTTAGGAATGTGGAAGCTAGATTAAAGATCATAAAAAGTGAGTTAGTTCTCAAGGAGGATTGTTCCCATCTTATTTCTCTTCAGAATAAATTTTTAATGAAACAGGCTAAATTACTTCATTTCCAAGATATTCATTGGAAGGTAAAGGCCAAATCAAATCATATTAAACTTAGTGATGTCAATACTAAGTATTATCACTCGTGCGCCTCTATTAGGAGAAATAGGAATCTTGTTAATTCCATTCAAGACACTCAAGGGGTAGTGGTCACTCATCCGGCAAGGATAGAAGAGTGCTTCACTGACGCTTTTAAACATCGTTTCACTTCAAATTTACGGTGCGTGTTCGATGCTAATAAGGATTTTGACCTTCTAACTGAAATTATCTCAGAAGAAGATAATGCATATTTGTGTAGAGAGGTTACTTATGAGGAGGTTAAAGAAGCCATCTTCGATTTAGCTCCTGATAAAGCTCCTGGGCCGGATGGATATCCACCTTTCTTTTTTTAAAAAATATTGGTCCCTAGTTGGTAATACGGTCTTTAGAGTGATAAAAGCTTTTTTTCATTCAGGAAAAATCCTTAAGGAAATCAATCATACTTTTATCACTTTGATTCCAAAAATAGATAACCCCTCTAATCCTAATCATTTTAGACCAATTAGTTTATGTTCAACTATTTATAAGATCCTTTCCAAAATTTTAGCTAATAGATTGAAAGTTGTGTTGGGTAAAATTATTCATCCCCTTCAAGGAGCATTTGTTCCTAAGAGATTGATTTAAGATAATGTGCTTTTAGTGCATGAAGTCTTTCATTCTTTTAAAAATAAGAAAGGGGCATCAGGATGGTTAGCTATTAAACTAAATATGGAAAAAGCGTATATATGATAGGTTAGAATGGAATTATATATTCACTACTTCAGATAAGCTGGGGTTTTGTGCTCGTTGGGTAGAGTGGTTGAGACAGTGTATCACAACGGTCTCTTTTTCGGTGTTAGTTAATGGTATCCCAGGTGAAACTTTTGTTCCACAAAGAGGCATCCGTCAAGGAGATTCCTTATCTCCTTACATTTTCATTTTATGTGCGGAAATTTTGGCTCGGCAGTTGCAGCATGCTAGTTTGTCTGGGTCTAAATCATTAGGAGTCACTTTAGGACATTCGGGAGTTAAAATTCCGTTAACATTTGCTGATGATACTATAATTTTTGCTAAAGTTTCGGAGGACAGTTGCAATACTATCAAATCTATTCTAGATAAGTATTGTACAATGTCAGGACAATTAGTAAATTTTCATAAATCGGCTTTTCAGTGTACGCAAAATGTTTCTGATAGCTTTTCTGTTAACTTTGCTGACATTCTTCAAATGGACAAATCTTTCTCGTTAGGTAAATATCTGGGGTGTCCCATTATAGATTCAAAATTCACTAATGCTACCTTTGCTGATCTTCAAGAGAAAGTGACGTCCCAGCTGACTAAATAGAAAGCTAACTCCTTGTCTCAAGCAGGAAGAACTATTCTAGTCCAATCTAATTTAGCTACGAAAGCTAACTACCAAATGCAAAGCTTTTCTTTGCCCCCCTCTATTCTTTCCTCCCTTGATAAGTGCTACCGAAATTTTTTTTGGAATAAATCATCAGATGCTAAGTCCCCAAATTTGATAGGGTGGGACAAGGTTTGTAGTCCTAAAAAGTTTGGTGGTTTAGGACTTCGGAAAGCTAAGACTACTAACAATGCACTTCAATTTAAACTTCTATGGAAGATTCTGGATTCTCCGGATAACCTTTGGGTACAATTAGTCAAAACAAAATATTTAAAGAATGACGATTTATTCACTTATAAAGTTAAAGCTAATGTCTCATGGCAATGGAGAAGGCTAATGAGTTTACGCAGTGATTTCAAGAAGGGTTTACGGTGGATAGTTGGGAATGGTGAAAGTATTTCTTTTTGGTTTGATAATTGGATTTTCGATTATGCTCTGGTGGAAAGTTGTATTGTTCCTAGTGGCTCGGAGAATTTAAAAGTTAGTTACTTTATTAGTCAAGAAGGTCTGTGGAATGTCTCGTTACTTGGCAGTTTGTATCAATTGATATTTCCAACTCTATTGCGAAATCTTATCTACCGAGTAATACTTGTAATGACAAAAGGGTGTGGGGTTTTGCTCCTGATGGCAATTACTCAGTCAAGTCTGGTGTGGATCTTCTCCAAGGTTTTAGTCATCAACAAGTTGTCCCTTCGCCTTTTGTTTGGATTTGGAAGTTGAATGTCCCCTCAAAGATTAAGTTTTTCTTGTGGAAATTAGAGTTAAGTCATGTATGTCTTCTGATGGAGCGTGTTTTTTGTAATCACCACTCGGAAGACACAGGCCATCTCTTCTCTAAGTGCCCGTTTATGATTGATGGTTTTGCGGAACTTCAGGTTCATATGAAGTGGCCTACCCCGCCCATAATTGAGGATGGTGTTGCCTTTCATAGTTTTTTATTAAAATTAAAATTCTCCTTCTCGATGTCCCAAGTAGAGTGCATGGCTATTGCGTGGTGGTTTGTGTGGTATGCTCGAAATGGGGTTATTTTCCGGCAGGATTGTTCTACCCCTCTAAAGGTTAGTTTGATGGTCAAAGCGTTTGTGCAAAAGATTACTGTGTCAGGGATTGTGGTTGCGGGTCTGGACTCTGTGGTTTTTCCCCTGTTGGACAGAGGGTAAAGGTGAAAAATAGGGATCAGGTTGTTTGGTCCCCTCCTCCGGTTGGCTATTTTAAAGTAAATTTTGATGGCTCTAAGCTGGCTAGTGGTCAAGTGGCTTTTGGTTTTGTTATTCGAGATTCTGAAGGTACTGTTCGGCTGTGTGGTGCTGGGACTTTAGATGATTCGGACTCTATTTTGGAGGCGGAGGCTAGGGGTCTCCGGGAAGGTATTAGAGGGGCTAGGTCTCTAGGCATTGGCAAGATTATTGTGGAAGGTGACAACTTGGTTGTTATCAACTCTATTAAGCAGATTTGAAAGATTCTGTGGATGATCCAATCTATTATTTTGGATACAGATAAAGATTTGTGTCAGTTTGAGGATGTGCAAATTCGTCATGTTTTTAGGGAAGCAAATGCGGCAGCGGACTGGATGGCGCATCGTGGTTATTTGACGTCCACCACGACTTACTGGTTTGATGTTTCTGATTTATCTTTCGTTGTAATCATCCGCAAGGATGCTTTAGGGTGGCCCAAATCTTGGGATCCTCCCTAGTTCTTTATTTCCATTGTAATATATATATATATATATATATATATATATATATATATATATATATATATATATATATATATATATATATATAATATATATATATATATATATATAATATATATATATATATATATATATAGGGGTAGGATCCGCTGAAAACAACTCTTAATCTGAAAACTGAAAACAAGGTAACTTTTAAGCCCTTTGGGGTAACTTTTAACACTTTTAGGGTAACTTTTGTCAGTTTTAGGGTAACTTTATTATATTTGTAGTTCTATATATTTCAAGGGTAACTTTATTTATTATAAGAGTAACTATTACCACTTTTAGGGTAACTTTTACCATTTTTAGGACAACTTTTTAGATTTTAAGGGTAACTTATTTTAACTTTGATTATAGTTAAACCTATGAAGGATTCGAACCTACATCGTTGTGTCTTACACAATGTTTTGCAATTGAGCTAATAGGTTGTATGAATTTCGCCAAATATATGTTAGTGAGAGGGGTACAAAGAGCTTTAATACAGCAACTAATAACAATTTTTGGAAACTAATAAAACAGAGTATGCTACACCATAATGAACAAGATAAAAATAACAGAGAGAACACCAAAAGTAAAAAGTAGACAATACCACATGAAACGAAAGATTAGGAAAATTAAAATTATCAGTTTTACATCAGAGAAAGCAACAACATCCAAGTAATGTAACCATAAGATTTCATAAACACGCAATATAAAGTTACCCTAAAAGTGCATAAAGTTACCCTTGAAATATATATGAAATTACCCTAAAATTGCTAAAAGTTAGCCTAAAAACGGTAAAAATTATCCTAAAAATATTTAGTCTTATAATAAATAAAGTTATCCTTCAAATATATACAACTACCCTTAATATAATAAAGTTACCCCAAAACTGGCAAAAGTTATCCTAAAAGTGTTAAAAGTTATCCTAAAGGGGTTAAAAGTTACCCTTGTTTTCAGTTTTTAGCCTAAAGATAGTTTTCACGAGATTTCATTCCTATATATATATATATATATATATATATATATATATATATATATATATATATATATATTTTGGTGTCCGCAAATAAGTACATGCACCCAAGTGCATGTAGAGCATGGTGCACCCTTTTTTAAACTACGTCGTTTTACCATTTTTAGAGTTTGTAGTTTTAAAAATTATTGTTATTTGTTTCCTTAAATTTTCCAACTAAAGATTCATTTTTCAAATTTAAATTTAAAAGGTATATGTTCTTTTACCTTAAGTGTAGATGTTCATTTACTATATGTTCTTTTCATTATAACCTTTGTTCTTTTATAAATACAAATTTACACGTTCTTTAATTTTAACTCGTGTGTTCTTTTTTAAAGTAAAAAAATTGTTGAAAAAAGTTTGTGTTCTTTTATATAAATGATATGTTCTTTTTGGGTGCACAATGAGGGGTGAGATAAATAATCATGTTTGGGATAAGAGTTTAAATAAAATTTAAACTTAAAAATTAACTAAAATTGAAATTATTATCAAACATAGCATCTTAATTTAAAGTGCTGAGATTTTCAACTACCTTATCAATTTAGCTCATTTCAAGTATCTTATCAATTTCAGCTTTTATCTCTTAACTTATTTTCCCAAATATAGTCGGCCTTCTCAGCTCTCTCCTCTTTCAACTTTCTGTCACAACGTAATTGAAATTCAAAAACTTCTCTATTGAATTAGCTCACATTTCATCCTCTTCAAACCGTAATTTTTAGGGTTAGGGTTTCGAAATGGATCCCGTTGCTTCGATTATCGACAAATTAAAGTCTTTCGCAAAATCCGGCGAAGATTTCGTCACCGGCTTTTCTCGTCGCCGGCAAAATAAGTTCCGTCAAAGTCCGGTAATTTTTCACACTTTCCCCTCCTTTTTTCGATTTTAGTAATTTTCATGTGTTTTACCTTATTAATAATTCTTCATCCTTAATGGTGGTTTGCTGTCAAATGCTGAATTCTGTCTTATTTTCGGTCAATTATTTATGCTAATGTACAAATGTGCTGCAAGTTTTTTCTTGGATAATGTCGAATTCTGCCATATTTGCTTGCGAAGTATTCTTTGTGCTTAGATTATTGTATTTGTGAAGAAAAAAAGGGATTTTAATGGTGACTTTTACATTATCGTTTTCTGATTGTGAAATGAGCATTTGTTGATTGAAGAAACTTTTAGCTGGCGTTCTCTTTAGTTGGTATGTTGTTGGATGACCAGTTTAAGAACATTTGTTGTTGTAGAAAGTTAAATTTTTGAGGAATGGAGTGTGCCTGTTGATTGAAAGTATTTGTGGTGTGGTGTTTGAAATTTCTTGCAATTGGCAAACGGCATATAAAGTTTTACAAGGAAATTGGGATGTAATTTAGGTTTCCAAGATGCACCTGTAGGATTCTTAGCTCTGAGCATGATCATTTGGACCCATGTCCAGGTATCAATGTGAAGGATAGATGCTTTCATTTGTCAGAAAATGCTTTGGAGATGAAAGGCTTGCTTTGATTGCTTTTCAAAGGATTTGGGGCTCTAGAAGTTTTTGGAATTGATGGGAGAGTAGTGGATATGGAACCTATTGTGAATCGTGCAATTCGTTTAGATTGTTTGCCACCAATTAAGGTTTTTATTAGTGTGCTAATTTACTTTCTACCATGCAACCAATCTTTGATCACTGTCTATGCTTGGGCTTTTGGGATCAGTTGCCATTACTGATCGAAGGATCCATATGATGGTGTTCGTTATCGAAGCCATCTTCATGAGGTTTGTAGAAAGACTTGTAGGAGAGAAGGAAATAGGGGAAGAAACAACAAAAGCTGAAAATCTTCCCAATATGAGAAAATAAACAATATAAATGCAGATGTAGATGTTGAAGTATGAAAATTAAATGAATTGTCAAAAAAAATGTGGCAGATAATAGCTCTTCCTTATGGTTTAGGGCCTTTAGGCTTTGTTATTGTTTGCCACGGATATTATGGCTAAAAAACTATGTTTTCTGGTGACAATTCAGATTATCTATTTGTGGCTTGTATAAACGAAAAAGTCTTTAGATGTCATGACATGTGAGTTGGAGTTTGACAATGTTGCTGCTTTCATAGGTAACAAGCAGTATGATGGGGCTTGACAACTCTTGCCATGATATAATTTTCAGATTGAAATATTGAAGCGTTTGCAGCGAGAAGCATTTGCGGACCTGATGAAACTAAGAGACAGACAGGACAAAGTGGAAAGAATGCTTACAATTGCGAGGACATCGAAAGGGAGTCCGTTTCAAGAAGATAGTACCTATGTAAGGGGTGAAGTTGATGTGATGGGAACTTTGTTCTTAATAGATTATCTTGATCGGGATAGTGTTGATGCAATTAAGAGGGCCGGAATTAGAACGGGAATAAATGCGAGAATCACCTTGGAGACCAAATTCCGTGAAAAAGATGTTCTTGAAGCAGATTTCATTGCTAATCAGAGCGACGTCATAGATTCCGGCAATATTCTTGGAAGTGCTCTCTCTCTTGCTAAAGTAAGTTATACAGCAAATATAACTGACTGGTGCTCGATTATTGCAATTCCCATGGGGGCTAGATGTGGGGATATGTCAATTCTAACCGATTCTTCATTTCAGGTATCTACTAAAACTTCATGACATCTATATTTTTTGTCGTGTGTGGCATAAGCTTAAAGGTTGTGCTTCCAAATTGATATTGACCTTATTTCATTTGACAGGAGAAAGGCCTTACTGATTACTCATCTTTCGGACCACCCTTGTTGCATCAAGATCATGGACGTGCAATTGGTTTAACGGTAAAGAAATCAAATGTTGTTGGTTCTTTAGCTCAGTTTGTTGTTGATCTACCTGGTTCATTTGGGCATTGCTTCAGCACCTTTGGTCAGATTGTCTATCAGCTCCCAAGGAGTACAAAGCTTTCCCTCTTTGGGCTTCACCATGTACCTAGACCAAGACAACAGGCCAATCCTGGATCCTTGGCAATACCTTTTAGCATTTGGCGACACCGTCAGCGTTATGAGGAATCAACGGTAACCTCTTCCCCCACCTCAACATCACATTTCGAGGATCTTCCATCAGTAGGCTCAGTTGCTGTGATGCTCGAATCTGAGCTTGATGAAAGTACTAGAGTTCGAGGGTGGTTACAGATGAGGAATAGCAATCCAATAAATCTTCAGTGGTCAGTTAGCATGTCTGATTTTCCAGAAGATGAGATTGGATGGGGTCTAAGTTTAGGCGGGATAATCCAAGGTCCAAAAAGTTGGGACCATTTTCAGGTTGAGGCATTTCTGAAATACAATGTGGGCAATAAATTAAGTTTACAACCAGCATTTGTGTATCTCATGGACAGGAATAACCAAATTCCAGGTCTAATGTTGCGTTCAACTTGGTCTCTTTGATCACTTTTCTGGCAACTCTTCTTCTGAATAGATCTCCGCCAAGTTGCGCATATTGTAGTTGGTTATAATGCTAATTCCAACATACTCAAGTATATATTTTTTTTTTCACATCAGAGTAGCATACAGTAAATAAGTAAGTGAGTAATAGGTAAACCAAAACCTTAACAAGCAAAACTAGCAGAACAAACTTATGCAACCTAAGGCCCTGAAGGGGGAAAAGACGCGGTATCCAGACGATTACGGCAGCACCAAGAAGCTATCTGTTTAGCCGCTACCACCTCCTCACTTAAGACCTGGAGGACCTGACAGTATGCGAACTGAGCAACAAGTATATTTGAATGATGCATTAATATCGTCGTGATTTTGTATAGCTACCTTGCTTGTGAGAAGTTGGAACAGAGTGTTTCTGCTTCATATCTTGCCTGAGGCCGTTTGCTTCTGATGGTAGTGTTCTAGGTTATACTTTCAAAGGATCATTTCAGAATCATATGTGATCAATTATAATTTTCCGTCGTTAATCCTGGATCCTTAATTTGTAAGACTGACGTTATGAGATATGAAACCTTTATTATTGGACCTAGAAATGTTTGGTAAGAAGAAAAATGATTTATGTAGTCTTAAAGGGTTTTTATAAGAGGCTAGAAGTAGAATCATTAAGCACGAATACCACTAATCGCACGTGTTTTTGTCATAGAGGGGCGAGGCAGCGATACTAGTTATCAGGTCAGAGAAAGGCCTGGCTGGTAAGCTGGAGATCCTTTGGAACGTTGAAGACCAACCCATTACCACACTCTGATAGGTGCCACATCCATACCAATTCGATGTCACAGTTGATCAGAATTCTTCCTAACCAGATACGGAAACAAAAACAACTTAGAATCTTCCTGCTCCTAAACTAGCAAACCAAGGAAATAAAGCGTAAGCAACGCCTTTTTTGAGAGCTGTTAGTAATTCATTCCCATGTACTATCATATTGATTAATGTATTTATGCTTATGCATAAAACTTAAGACTACAAAAGCAAAATCCTGTAAAAACGTCAATAGTCGACAAACTTTTGAAACATGATTAAAACAATGGTCAACAATTCTCAAAAGTGATGACCTATGGTACTTGTTGAATTATGCCTTGAATTATTTAATCTGGCATCAGGATTAAACTTTCAGTGTGTTGTTTAATATAAGTGAAAGTATTGGGTCAGACCGTCTGACCCAATACATTCCGTCGGACGGGCAGAGCAAACGCAAAGAAGAAGACGAAGAAGATGCAAGGACTTCACCAAGATGACTCTTCATCTTCTTCTTCAATCACCACCTCTTCTTCACCAATTGCTAACCATTATCGATTAGTAAACGAATAATATCTAATGGCCATAAAGGAAGAAGATGTCTTTTTGCAAGAAGACATATATATTGATGACAAAGAAAACGACCCAAGTTAAAGAAATGCCAACAAGAACATCACAAAGTTAACACTGGAATGGCGAGTACAGTACAGTACACTGAAATGGTGTGTTTTTTTTGCAATTTTTGGAATAGCGAGTACAGTACAGTACAAAGAAAACGCAGAGCCGCTTGCTACCTTTACCACAAAGATTCCGGCAGTTGAGTTTGCAGTTTGAAGCGTCGGATTGTTTAATGGTGAAAATGGGTATGAGGGTTTTCTTCATGAAATTCTTAATTTCAGTCTTCATTCTTTTCCTATTTTCCATTTTCAGTTGGACTTTTTTTGTTTCAGTTGGACTTTGTTTTGTTTCAGTTGGACTTTGTTTTGTTTCAGTTGGACTTTATTTTGTTTCAGTTGAACTTTGTTTTGTTTCAGTTGGACTTTGTTTTGTTTCAGTTAGACTTTGTTTTGTTTCAGTTGGACTTTGTTTTGTTTCAGTTGGACTTTGTTTCGTAATATGTATACCAATGAAACAAATAATGGACCAACTGAAACAAAGAGATACTGAAAAAAAATAAAGACCAACTGAAACCCAAGTAAGTCTAACTGAAGCAGAAGAACCAACTGGAAAAAAATGAAGACTACCTGAAAAAAAAATGAAGACTACTTGAAAAAAAATTAAGACCAACTGAAACCCAAGTAAGTCTAACTGAAGCAGAAGAACCAACTGAAAAAAATGAAAACTACCTGAAAAAAAATGAAGACCACCTGAAACAAAAATGAAGACTACCTGAAAAAAAATAAAGACCAACTGAAACTCAAGTAAGTCTAACTGAAGCACAAGTGCTTCTAACTGAAGTCGTCCGACAAGAATATTGTGTCGGACGAGTCAGACACAATACGAACTCTTAATATATTGGGTCTGTTTTCTTTTTTTTGAGGGGTTAGGCACATCTGTATTGATTTGTAATTTGTACTCTCTTCTAAATCTAATAAAATCAGTTCTCCTCTGCATGTGGACGTAGCTAACACACTATTAGTGAACCACCTTAATTCTTGTGTTGATTGTTTTATTGTTATTTGTTTCGATAATTGCATCTGTCTCAACAGTAATTTCTACAATTAAGAAAGTTCATAGCAAATTAGCAATTCCAAAGCAATATTGTATGTAGATATCAGTTGTTGGAGATCAAAGTCTTGAAATTAAAGGTTGCCTTCTTTTAGTTCCGGTAATCAAACATGATATGCCACTTAGGTCTTAGTTGTTGCAACTTGCTAGGTTACTTTACATGCTCAAGACTCGCAAAGTCGTAATAGTGATGAGTTGATGTCTTGATGACTAATGCACTTTAATACTTTGAGCTTTAATTAAAAGATACAATAGTGATGATCATTTACGCTCGAAGTAAATACTATCACAGATTAGTTTAATTAAAATCATTAGTACTCGTAACAGTTGAGTTTTCGGACTGTTATTACCAGATAGATAATTTGCTTAATGACTTTTTTTGGATTACTTCTTCAGAGGACGAAACACTTGATTGATCAGGATATCTAAATTAACCAGTTATTAGGCTCGGCTATGCTCCGCATAAGAAACAATTTCATTTATTAATATAATACTTTATGATAATAATAATAATAATAATAAATACAACTTATCCTAGTGGTTAATGTACAAGTGTGGGAAATAATTGTGTTAACCTGATGTAGGTTAAACCCTAGCATTCAATATATATAGTGTTTACAATACAGACCTATAACTTAGTAAATTACCATTCTACCCTTTACATATAATATTATCCAATACACCCCTCAATCTTAACAGGGTGAAACAACGGATAGATTGGTACGATGTTTGGTAAACAAGTCAGTAGATAGGCCTTTAGTAAAAATGTCTGCAACCTGAGACAGTGTAGGAACATGTCGAACAATAAGACCTCCCTTGGCAACCATTTTTCGAACAAAGTGATAGTCAACATCGATATGTTTGCTACGATCATGATGAACTAGATTAGCAGTAATATAAGTAGTAGAGACATTGTCGAAATAGACAATCACAGGACGACGGAGAAAATGGCCAATGTCAGCAAGAAGTTGCTTCAACCAAATAGTTTCTGCAGCTGTGTACGCAACTGCCCTGTATTCAGCTTCAGTGGAGGACTTAGAGACAGTAGGTTGCTTTTTCGAACGCCAGGAAATTAAATTCTTCCCAAGAAAAACAACATATCCAGTAGTAGAACGCCGTGTGTCAGGACATCCTGCCCAATCTGCATCAGAATCGGCAATAACAACAGTAGGAGAGCTGCTGCTATATAAATAAAGTCCATAATCCAAAGTGCCCTGCAGATATCTGGAAATTCTTTTCACAGCATAAAGGTGAGTAGTACGAGGAGCATGCATAAACTAGGACACCATTTTAACAGCATAAGCAATATCAGGACGAGTCATAGTTAAGTACTGCAATGCACCAACCATACTACGATAATCTGTGGGATCAGCAAGAAGTTCTCCATCAAGCAGAGACAATGTTACTTATAGCAACAGGAGTGGTAACTGGTTTACAGTATGAAGATGGAATTTACGTAGTAAATCAGAAACATACTTATGTTGAACAAAAATAAACCAGAGGGAGTACGACAACCTGTACACCTAAGAAATAATGAAGATCCCCTAAATCCTTCATAGCAAACTGAGAAGAAAGAAAGAAGAATTTGGCAACAAGAGGAGGACTACTACCAGTAAGGACAATGTCATCAAATATAAGAGAAGAATAATGAGATGACCACTATATTTCAGAGTAAACATAGAAGTGTCACAACTGCTGCACTTGAAACCAATAGATAAAAGGAAGTTGCTAAACCGAGAAAACCAAGCTCTAGGAGCTTGTTTCAAACCATAAATGAACTTACGAAGACGACAAATATGTGTAGGTTTAGATGGATGAATAAAACCAGGAGGTTGACGCATATAAACCTCTTCATTGAGAAAACCATGACGAAACGCATTTTTGACATCTAACTGACGAATAGACCATTTAAGAGAAACAACAATAGTAAGCACCATACGAACAGTAGTTGGTTTAACAACAGGACTAAAGGTTTCAAAGTAATCAATACCTGCCTACTGGTGATTGCAAAAAAACCACAAGTATGGCTTTGAACCGCTCCACAAAACCATCAGAATCATATTTAATCCTGTAAACCCACTTACAACCAAGTAAATTCTTATCATAGTTGCGAGGTACCAACTCCCATGTGTCATTTTGAATTAAAGCATTATATTCATCTAAGATAGCTTGACGCCAACGTGAGTCTTTAGAAGCTTGTTTAAAATTAGTAGGTTCAGACTCTACAATTTCAGTGTTTAAGTTCATTAGGACATGAGGCTTAGACCACATCTTTTAAGGCGAGTAACCATAGGATGTTTATTAGAAATAATGGAGAGGGGAGACCAGGGGAAGACGAGATGGGAGAGGCCGAAGCAGGCGAGGCTGCCGAGGCACGCACAGCAGGTGGGGAGGAGCCACGAACCTGCTGGGCAGACGCGGGAAGGGGACCGGACAGGCCATCGAGTGTTGGCTCGACAGCGGGCGAGGCAGACGCAGGAGTAGGACTCGGCACAGGCTGCGTGCGTAAGCTGGGCGAGGTAGCATGGCTGCGAGGAGGAGAGCCAGCATGGGGGACGGGGGGGCCACAACGGGCGAAAAAGTGGGCGGGGCAGCAAAGCTGCGGGTGGGGGGGTTGGCCAAGGTGAGTCGAGACACAGGAATCGAGGAACTGTCAGGGGCGAGGTTAGTAATAGGCCAATCAGCAGACAAGACACAAGGAGACGTGTAAGGCTCACGAGACTGAGGACCAACCAAAGCACGATATGGGAATTTATGTTCATGAAAAAGAACATGACGACTAGTGTAGACTTTCTTGGTAGTAGGATCAAAACATCGATACCCTTTAAATTCCAATGCATATCCAATAAAAACACAAGTTTTAGATTTAGGTTGCAGTTTGTGATTTTTAGAGTCCAGGAACAAGGGAAAGCATTCACATCCAAATGTTTTCAAAAGTTGATAGGAAGGAGGACGATGAAATAATTTTTCAAAAGGAGAAACACCCCCTAAAACCGAGCTGGGTAATCGATTGATAGTGTAAGTGGCAGTATATGAGGCATCAACCCAAAATTCCGCAGGAAAGTCATTATGAATAATCATAGTACGAGTCCTTTCAATGATATGACGATGTTTGCATTCTGCAACACCGTTTTGAGCTGGAGTATGGGGACAAGATTTTTGAAAAATAATACCATTGTCAGAAAAATGTTGAAGAAGAGGAGAATTATCAAATTCCCTTCCTCCATCACTTTGAAATATTTTAATTTTGCAATTAGAAAGATTTTCAACCATCTTTTGAAACATAAGGAATTTAGAATAGGAAAAATGGAAAATAATAATCCCACCTTTTGGTGGTCTGCTCATAATAGTCCCACATTCATTTAATATCAGAACAATCCTAACTTTATGCCCCATCTTCTCAAAATGAGTCTTTTACCTGTTTCTGAAATTGGTAACTTGTTTTAGAAGGTGACTTGCCACATGTCACCTTGTGATTGGTTTTTTTTTAATTTTTTAAAAAACAAAGAAAATAAACCCCTCTCACCC